>NW_027038128.1:0-26217 GCF_034236695.1 Oncorhynchus nerka | reverse complement strand
GATGGTATCATTCTGAATATCTACAGTGCCTTGCGAAAGTATTCGGCCCCTTGAACTTTGCGACCTTCTGCCACATTTCAGGCTTCAAACATAAAGATATAAAACTGTATTTTTTTGTGAAGAATCAACAACAAGTGGGACACAATCATGAAGTGGAACGACATTTATTGGATATTTCAGACTTTTTTAACAAATCAAAAACTGAAAAATTGGGCGTGCAAAATTATTCAGCCCCTTTACTTTCAGTGCAACAAACTCTCTCCAGAAGTTCAGTGAGGATCTCTGAATGATCCAATGTTGACCTAAATGACTAATGATGATAAATACAATCCACCTGTGTGTAATAAAGTCTCCGTATAAATGCACCTGCACTGTGATAGTCTCAGAGGTCCGTTAAAAGCGCAGAGAGCATCATGAAGAACAAGGAACACACCAGGCAGGTCCGAGATACTGTTGTGAAGAAGTTTAAAGCCGGATTTGGATACAAAAAGATTTCCCAAGCTTTAAACATCCCAAGGAGCACTGTGCAAGCGATAATATTGAAATGGAAGGAGTATCAGACCACTGCAAATCTACCAAGACCTGGCCGTCCCTCTAAACTTTCAGCTCATACAAGGAGAAGACTGATCAGAGATGCAGCCAAGAGGCCCATGATCACTCTGGATGAACTGCAGAGATCTACAGCTGAGGTGGACAACAATCAGTCGAATCTGGCCTTTATGGAAGAGTGACAAGAAGAAAGCCATTTCTTAAAGATATCCATAAAAAGTGTCGTTTAAAGTTTGCCACAAGCCACCTGGGAGACACACCAAACATGTGGAAGAAGGTGCTCTGGTCAGATGAAACCAAAATTGAACTTTTTGGCAACAATGCAAAACGTTATGTTTGGCGTAAAAGCAACACAGCTCATCACCCTGAACACACCATCCCCACTGTCAAACATGGTGGTGGCAGCATCATGGTTTGGGCCTGCTTTTCTTCAGCAGGGACAGGGAAAATGGTTAAAATTGATGGGAAGATGGATGGAGCCAAATACAGGACCATTCTGGAAGAAAACCTGATGGAGTCTGCAAAAGACCTGAGACTGGGACGGAGATTTGTCTTCCAACAAGACAATGATCCAAAACATAAAGCAAAATCTACAATGGAATGGTTCAAAAATAAACATATCCAGGTGTTAGAATGGCCAAGTCAAAGTCCAGACCTGAATCCAATCGAGAATCTGTGGAAAGAACTGAAAACTGCTGTTCACAAATGCTCTCCATCCAACCTCACTGAGCTCGAGCTGTTTTGCAAGGAGGAATGGGAAAACATTTCAGTCTCTCGATGTGCAAAACTGATAGAGACATACCCCAAGCGACATACAGCTGTAATCGCAGCAAAAGGTGGCGCTACAAAGTATTAACTTAAGGGGGCTGAATAATTTTGCACGCACAATTTTTCAGTTTTTGATTTGTTAAAAAGTTTGAAATATCCAATAAATGCTTCACTTCATGATTGTGTCCCACTTGTTATTGATTCTTCACAAAAACATAGTTTTATATATTTATGTTTGAAGCCTGGAAATGGGCAAAAGGTCGCAAAGTTCATGGGGAATGAATACTGGGTAAGGCAATCAGTCTTGATGGTATCATCCTGAATGTCTCATCTTGAATGTCTCATCTGAATGTCTCATCTTGAAAGTCTCAATTTGAATGTCTCATCCTGATGGTATCATCTTGATGTCTCATCTTGAATGTCTCATCTTGAATGCTTCATCTTTCATCTTGTATGTCTAGGAGATACCACTAGAGTGGCCTAGCGATGCAGGAGAAGAAACAACAGTATCCATCAAATTAATTCAATTATTTTATTTTTTTATCTTTGATTTAGAAATGGAGGGCACCATTGAGACCAGGTCTCATTCTCAAGGGAGCCCTGTGAACATCAACAAAAAAATAGAACATACAGCAAAATAACAACATCAACACAATACACCATATAGCAAAATAACAACATCAACACAATACAATATACAGCAAAATAACAACATCAACACAATACAATATACAGCAAAATAACAACATCAACACAATATACAGCAAAATAACAACATCAACACAATACAATATACAGCAAAATAACAACACAATACAATATATAGCAAAATAACAACATCAACACAATACAATATATAGCAAAATAACAACATCAACACAATACACCATATAGCAAAATAACAACATCAACACAATATACAGCAAAATAACAACATCAACACAATACACCATATAGCAAAATAACAACATCAACACAATACAATATACAGCCAAATAACATCAACACAATACAATATACAGCCAAATAACATCAACACAATACAATATACAGCCAAATAACATCAACACAATACAATATACAGCAAAATAACATCAACACAATACAATATACAGCCAAATAACATCAACACAATACAATATACAGCCAAATAACATCAACACAATACAATATACAGCCAAATAACATCAACACAATATACAGCAAAATAACATCAACACAATACAATATACAGCCAAATAACATCAACACAATACAATATACAGCAAAATAACATCAACACAATACAATATACAGCAAAATAACATCAACACAATACAATATACAGCCAAATAACATCAACACAATACAATATACAGCCAAATAACATCAACACAATATACAGCAAAATAACATCAACACAACACAATATACAGCAAAATAACAACATCAACACAATACACAGCAAAATAACAACATCAACACAATACAATATACAGCCAAATAACATCAACACAATACAATATACAGCAAAATAACATCAACACAATACAATATACAGCAAATAACATCAACACAATACAATATACAGCAAAATAACATCAACACAACACACAGCAAAATAACATCAACACAACACAACATATAGCAAAATAACAACATCAACACAATACAACATATAGCCAAATAACATCATCAACACAATGCAACACAACATATAGCCAAATAACATCAACACAATGCAACACAACATATTGCAAAATAACAACATCAACACAATACAACACAACATATAGCCAACTAACATCATCAACACAATACAACACAACATATAGCAAAATAACATCAACACAATACAACATATAGCAAAATAACAACATCAACACAATACAATCAATACAAGACCAATCAAAAATCTAACACAAGCATCACTAGCTGCTGTATGTGATTGAACAGGATACAAACATACAGCATGTCAGTGCTGCAAAAAGCACCCAATTGTCATCGTTGAGTAAAAGTAAAGATACCTTAATAGAACATGACTCAAAGAAAAGTTAAAATCACCCAGTAAAATACTACTTCTAAAAGTCTAAAAGCATTTGGTTTAAAAAAAAAACGTATCAAAAGTAAATGTAATTTATCAAATGTACTTAAAACCTCTTAGGGAAGTTCAGAATTCAAGCAGATTTTCGCAGCTTTTTTGTTAAAAATCGCGCAACATTTCAGCGCCCTGCTATTCATGCCAGGAATATAGTATATGCATATGATTAGTGTTTGTGGATAGAAAACACTCAGACGCTTCCAAAACTGTTTAAATCACGCCTGTGTCATTTACGGAACGTGCTTTCATCGAATAGTGCATGAAAATCTGTTCACTGAAAATGGAAAAATATATTCTTCCGCTGACTACAGGCAATTGTTAAAAAGCGAACATAATTACATAGAGCCGAGTTTTCATTGGCTACAGCTTCCCAGGTTGTCTAGAGTCACGCCATTTGTTGCGCACTGATTCTTGGTCTAACCAAACAAGGGAACTCCTTCCTACTGTCCTCACCCAGATTTTGGTTTGACTTTTCAAGACAGCATTTTTTCCACAGACAAGCTAATCTTTTCACATCGCCTCCTGAGGATTTTTATCGCTTATTAACGTGTACTAATACCTAAAGTTGCATTACAAAAGTATTTCGAAGTGTTTTGTGAAAGTTTATCGTCGACTTTTTTAATTTAAAAATTACGTTACGTTATGAAATGCTTTTTTTTTTCTTTACCGCGACGGAGTCGAACTGAGCATATCTAGGCTATTTATGGACCGGGATTTAATCGAAAAAAGACCTAAATGATGTTTATGGGACATCTAGGAGTGCCAAGAAAAAGCTCGTCAAAGGTAATGAATGTTTTATATTTTATTTCAGCGTTTTCGTTTGCGATTGCAACGCAAAATCTGTCGTTTTTGGTGATGGTGGAGTATTTTGAGGGTGCATGGTATCAGATAATAGCTTCTCATGCTTCCCGAAAAGCATTTTACAAATCTGACTTGGTCGATAGATTCACAACGAGTGTAGCTTTAATTCAGTATATTGTATGTCAATTTTAATGAAAGTTTGAGGTTTATCAACCTCTATGGTGGCGCTCTTGAGCATTTCTGCTGATTGTGGTCCCCACTTCGGTACCACGTCCTCAACAAGTTTTAACTTAAGTATCAAAAGTAAAAATCATTTCCAATTTCTTATATTAAGCAAACCAGACGGCACGATTTTTTTGTTTTTTAAATGTACAGATAGCCAGGGCACACTCCAACACTCAGACATAATTTACAAACGAAGCATTTGTGTTTAGTTAGTCTTCCAGATCAGAGGCAGTAGGGATGACCAGGATGTTCTCTTGTTAAGTTTGTGAATTGATCATTTTTCTGTCCTGCCAACTATTCAAAATGTAATGAGTACTTTTGGGTGTCAGGGAAAATGTATAGAGTAAAAATACATTATTTTCTTTAGGAATGTAGTGGAGTAAAAGTAAAAGTTGTCAAAAATAAAAATAGTAAAGTACAGATAACAAAAAACCTACATAAGTAGTACTTCAAAGTATATTTACTTAAGTACTTTACATCACTGCAGTATGTCAGAAGTTGAGGTTAATTGATTATTACTTTGGACATCATTACAAGTCAAATATATCAGACAAACAGTAGAAATGTACCTTATGTTGCCTTTTATACCTGTGTAACAAGAACATTTTAGTATTTTATTAGGATCCCCATTAGCTGTTGCTAAATCAGCACCTACTCTTCCTGGGGTCCATCAGGGGTCTTTGTCTCTGGCTCCAATGACAGACAAGGATAGAGGACAGTAGTCCATCATGATTTCATTCCTTTGGGTTTTACAGTAATAGTATTACAGTAATAGGGATATTTTAATATGTCTATAAGCTAAATGGGTGTGAGATGAGTGTCATATAAAAGAGGACAGTTGCACAGGGACCGAGAGGGTCCAGAGCAGAGGGCCCGTGACAGATGCCTGGAGAGAATACACTGTCTGCATGCCAAGGCTCTATATTAACGTCTAAAGCAGGAGTATCAAATTCATTCCATGGAGGGCCTAGTGTCCGCAGGTTTTTAGTTGTTCCTTTCATTTAAGACCTAGACAACTTATTAATTAGTGATCTTATGTCATCAATCAAGTACAAGGAGGAGTGAAACACGCAGACACTCGGCCCTCTGTGGAATGAGTTTGACATGTGTGGTATAAAGAATGGACTCTCCATACACCTTGTGTCATTGGCAAACCAGGCATTGAGGAAAGGTCTCGGTGACCGTTCACACTGAATTAATGACATTTTCTGTGTTCCAACTTTTTGTCCTTGACTTGGGTTGGCAGGGTAACAGGGAGAACAGGAACTGCCTTGCTTAGTTAAAGCTTTTTGACTGTAAACGATCTAACACAATATTCAAAAGCAGGATAGAATGAGTTTTCCACACAAGAGTCTTGGCTATCCTCCCTCAGTCCCACTCATAGTCCAGGACACTGTTCTACAGGGTGCCCTGACATCTAGCCCTGGCTTCCATACATGTGATCCAGGCAAGGAAATGAATGCCAGCGGAAGTCTATGGAATGGATCTTACACAAAGCCCTTGGATATATCTTTACCATGTCCTAATCCTCTCTTCATAACAGGAGTGACACCTTCTCTTGTACAATCAGTGAAAACACACAGCGATGCATTGACTTTTTGAGTGGGTGTTGACCGAGGGAGGAAAGGTTTGTGCTCTGAGCGTGGTGGAAAACATAGAATGGAGGGGGTTAAGGGTGTCTTCGACCCAGACAAATGATCAGGTGTTCAGGGAAGCACGTCCAGGCAGGGTCCAGGCAAGGTGGTCTCACTGAAGATCGATCCACTTTCAGGAGGTGATTGGGGTCTTATTCAATGCAGGCACACATTGTCCAGTCAGTGTCCACCCCTGCTGTACCACCCACCACTACCAGGCCTATAACTAACCCCTCATCTCTCTGTCTTCCTTTCCTATACCACATCCAAATCACTCCTCTCTCCTGGCTTTGTCTCTCTCGCCCTTTTTCTCCTTCTCTATTTCTCTCGCTCTCACTCTCTCTACTATGCTCACTCAACCATAGCACATTCACCTCCACTCCTTGCCCGCTCTCTCTCTCTCTCTCTCTCTCTCTCACTCCTCGCTCCTCCCCCATCCCTCTTTCATTAGGCAGGCCCTCTCTGGCTCATGTCCAACCTGACACCAGAGGACTACTAGAGGAGATAGACCAGGAGAGAGACCTCTGCACTGTACCTGGGGCTCTCTCTCTATGGGACATATCATTACTGCTGGAGTCAGGCAGCCAGTGAACTGCAGTAGGATACTCAACGTCACCAAGTCTCTCTCCGTCCTCTCAGAGCTTAGCCAATCCACTGTACGGAAATTGAGAGTATTTATATAGATTTATAGATGCTTAAGAAACTATGACATTTTAAATGACGATAAATGTATTTTCAGACTCAGGTGAGGTAGACAGATGCAGAGCTTGTAGATGATCATGATTCATGATTATGGGAGAGAAGTGGTATGTTGAGATTGTTTTTGACGCAGGTATCTTTTGATTGGCTTGTGAAATAATGAGAACGTTATGACTGTGTTCTTTCCCAGGGTGCAGTATGAAGCAATTCCATTACAGGCTACAGTCTGTGGTGTCCCCTCACAGTCAGTTGTCAAGGACAATATGAGTTTAACTTTAAATAGAACATCTTCTATTGTTTGTCACATCTATATGCATTACACTCCTCAAAGACAAATTAAGGCTTTAGGAGTAAGCCGTCAAGATAAAACTCCAACAACCGATGACTGATTGGGCATACTGAAGAATTGTTGACTGCGCCTCACAGTAGTCTAAGGGCTCTGGAACGTCCATTTGCAGAGCGAGCCCATTTGATGAATATTGAATATAATATGATGATATCTCATGAGCACACCTTGTAGCTATTTTTCTTTCTGCAACAGCCTTCGTTGACAACAAACATTTGGTTTGTGTGTGTGTGCATGTGTGTATGTACAGCTGTGTGTGTGCGTGCGTGTGTGTGAGGTGCAATATGCATGTTGGTATGAAAGATTGTCAATGAAGCTTAATTAGAGGACATAGAAATGGGCCCTCCTATAGGGAGTGGGACCACTCTCTGTCTTTGTCTCATCACAGTCTTGCTTGAAGAAGAAAACCCAAAGAGAGAAAGGCAGAAAAATCACTCCCCCTGTTCAACAGACTCCTGGAAATAGCTTACTGAGGAGTGAATGCAGGAAGAATACAGTAATCACCGGTGTATTGGAAACTAAATGGGTTGATCCCAGAAGAAAATTAGACTCTTTATTGTTCAAGCCTAATATCCACAGTCCTTCTATTGTTCCATCCTCGGTTTGCTCCAGCAGCCACTGTCAGACAGGGACTCTCTCCTTGTGCGAAAGCAGCTCCAGTTGCGATTTTAGCATGTGCATCTAAAATCTGCAGATGCATGCCAGCAAAGCCACAACACATCACTAAACAATACATTAATGGCACTATAACGGTGACAAACGGTGCCCATAAACTGTTCGGGCCTACATAAACTGTTCGGGCCTACATAAAGCTGTCCCAACAGAAGAGCTTTCTTTTCAGCACCAAGTAGTGAATCCTTACCACCAATACACCTGGCTATCAGCGAAGCCTTGTCTGGCATCGAAACAGTTCATTCAGCCTCATTTACTGACTTTTTAAAACCATAGCTGATATGGCTGACTAGCTGAAACAAATGTGATTTCTAATGAATCCTTGTGGATTTGTGTAAGTCAATAAGAACCGCATTGTCTTTCAATAATAACGAACGCCAACATGAGTTGTAACTTTTGAACCATACACAAACATTATTACATTTATGTTCAGCAAATTCACAATGTTTGTTCTTATATCATGAATACAGCTCTAAGTATAAGCAACTGCAAGCAAACGAGCTGCGACGAGGTAGGACTAGTCCTTCAGCACTTTCAAAATGGACACCGACAGAAATTCAGAAAGATGTTGAGGCCTTAACTTTACTCTTCTTTAAGTCAACACAGAGAGAGAGAGAGACTTGACTTTTGTCTTTCTTTACTAAAACAATCTCATTTCACTTAAAACTCACCACCCCCCCTTAAAAATAAAAACCAAAAAATATATCCTGTACTGCATACATTTACCATACTCACCTTTCTATCTACCACATGATACAAACCATCATCACAATACCCACTCCTACAACTGTATATCCAAAACATCTTCCCCAGCTATACAGACAGCCCCCCTCAACACACCATATCTCCTCAAACATCTCTACACATTTTATCATTCTATAGAACTCAAACTCAACCCTGAGGCGCACAGAGACCATCCCATTAAACAATAGTGCAGAGTCTGTTACCCCCCCACCTTTGACCCTGTTCCTCCTTGTTAGACAAATAGATAACTTTGCCTGAGCAAACAGAGAGTTCAACAAAACACATTTGGCTTTCTCCTTACTCGAATACCTATATCCCATTATAAACATCCCAACAGTAAAAACCACCCCCAACCTCTCACACAGACATTCCAACAGAGACATTAAAGGCATTAACCTGGTGCACACAGAAAACACATGAATCACAGTTTCTTTAATTTTACAGTTCAACCCGTGCCAACCAGCTGTTAGTGGCCAGGGCTCCATGAAGAACCCTCCACTGGAGGTCCCCTGACCTCTTTTGGTACTGGGGGTTTGTAGAGCCCCCTCCACCTAAAACCCACCATACTCTCCGCCCCACATACCCCCTGCCACTGATGTGCCTTCACTCCTGTTGGGCTCCCTAATGTTCCTAACCTTAACGCAGAGGTTAAGGGCTTTACCTCCCACATCCTCAAACTCCCCAGGCTCGGAGTGTTAAAATCTAACAAGTCCTCCAGACCCCCTTTCCAGTCCCCAGTCTCTGCCGTCACCTGCAGTGGTGGAAACATTGGTGGCTCATTTCCTTTGGCCGCTCAAACATCCCCCTACTGCTCAGACAGTACGTCCTGACCTCCTCCAGGAATCTCTCCAGCAGCCTAAGAGACGTTATTCCTGTTTGTTGTGCCAAGACTTCCCAGGGTTTTCCACCCTCCTCTCCCAGCAGTCTCAGGTCACCCAGCCTTTGTAAACCCCTGCCATCAGTTGCCTCTGCAGGGTGGCCAACTGAACCGATCTCAAAGGGATGGCTGGGTTGTGGAAGATAGGCTCCTCCCACACCCATAACCCAGGCTCCACACCCCCTTCTCGAATGGGCCTTAGCAGCTGCCAGGCCCTCAGCATTGCAGAGTAAAAATCTGAGAGACCTGCTGTACTCAGCCTCTCCAGCTTCATGAGGAACAGCTGCCGGTCCAACCATAATCCGCCAGCTCTCCTCAGCAGCGCATGCTGGCTCCCTCCAGCCAACATCAGCATGGTACAGCAGTCTCTGCACCGCCTTTAGCCTGAAAGCAGCCATCCTGCTCTCCAGTTCCACCAGGCCCTGTCCTCCTTCATGAACGGTCATGTACAACACTGCTGCCTTCAGCCAGTGATGGCCCGACCAGAAGAAGTCCACCAGCTTGCGTTGCAGGTCTGTGAGCAGACCGGCAGAGGGATTGAGGACAGCCAGTTTATGTCACAGGAAGATGCTACCAGGTTGTTAATTATCAGCACCTCCTCTATATGACACTTGGGACAGGAGCCACCTCCACCTGGCCAGTCTTGACACCACTGCCTGTGACAGCCCCTCCCAGTTCTTCCTTACCCACTTCTCCGAGCCGAGGTACATCCAACACTTTAAGCCCTTCACAACCCCACTGCAAACCCCCTGGAAGCAGAGGAGTAGCCCTATCCCCCCATGCCCCACATAACAGAGCTTTGCTCTTGCCCCAGTTTACCTTAGCTGATGAAGCTCCCTCATACGCCTTCAGACTGGTCTCTAGTGCCTGCATATCCTTATCATCACATAAATATAATCTGCATATGCTGACACTGCTATGCCTGTCACCACATCCATTCCTGTCCAGCACACTCCCTGCAGTCTCCTGCGTAGCAGTCCTAAAAAAGGCTCAATGGCTAATGTGTATAATTGCCCAGATAGAGGGCATCCTTGTCTAATGCCCCGTCTCATCCAGACTGGCCTACTGAGCCCCCCTCCCACCTTGACAATACATGACGCCCCAGCATACAACATCTTCACACAGGTCAAAAAACTCTTCCCAAACCCAAACACAGACATCACATTAAACAGATACTCATGGTCCACTCTATAAAAAGTATTCTCTTGATCTAAAGAGACCAGTCCAAAGTTCACATTAGAACCTCTCGACAAGTCCAACATGTCCCTAATGAAGAACAAGTTGTCCGTGATTGAGCGTCCCGGTACACAATATGTTTGGTCCTTATGTACCATCCAGTCCAAATGGGACTTCAGTCTTAGAGAGGACTTTGGCAAATATCTTGTAATCCGCACAGAGTATTGCCACAAGCCTTCCAGTTCTTAAGGTCTCACAAGTCCCCTTTTTTGGGCAGGAGAGTCAGAGCCGCCCGACGGCAGCTCTCCTACCCCGACACATTCACGCAACAAGCAAAATAAGTCCTGTCCAATTATCCCCCAATTTTTTATAAAACTCCACTGGGAGTCCATCGACCCCGGGTGCACGACCGGGGGACATCTGAGTTACGGCCTCTGCCAGTTAATGGGACAACAGAGGAATGTCCATTTCATCCCTCTGTGCCAGAGAGAGCTTAGGGAGTCCTGTGAACAAGTCTTGAGCACACATAGGATCACACACTTCTGCCCTATACAATTCAGCATAAAACTCCACAGTCCGCTCCCGCATCTCTCCCACCACAGAGGTCACCCGCCCATCAGACAGCCGTAGACAATGCATACCCTTAGCTTCACCGCTCTGTCTTTCCAAACCAAAGGAGGAGGAGCTGGGAGCATCCATCTCCTTGAGCATGGAGAACCTAGCTCTTACAAGTGCTCCCTTTGCTTTAACCTGGAAAAAAACAACCCAGGTCCCTACGTAATTAAGCTAAATTAGCCTGGAGGCCTACATTGCCTTGCCCCACCATCTCTACCTCTATCTCACTAATACAACGCTCTAGTTCCCCCAATACTCTCATAGCCTCTGAAGATGAGAGAGCTGTGTACTGTTGACAGAAAAGCCGAATTTGGACTTTCCCCACATCCCACCATTGACTCAGAGACTCCTACTCCTCTCTTCGCTGCCCCCACCTTTCCCAAAATGTCTGGAAACCTGATCAAAAAGTGGCATCTTGTAAGAGCTTTACATTAAACTTCCAATAAGATGCCTGCCGGGACCCTGGTGAAATAGACAGCCGAGCCATGGTTATGTGATGATCTGAAAACCCCACCGGGAGAATGGTAGTTCCCAACAGCCTATTGCTCCGATTCCTAGACATGTAAAACCGATCAAGTCTGGCTGCACTCAACCTAGCCCCAAAAATCTTGTCTTGTGTTTGGATGTTTAGTTCTCCAAACATCCACTAGGTCAAACTGATTAATGATGTCCCTTAACGCTCCCACTGACACTTCCCCATTTTTGTCTTTTTGTAAAAATCCATTGTACAGTTCCTGTCCCCTCCGACCACCAGCGTCTCCTCAGGCGCTACGTGTGAGAGTTCCTGTCCCCTCCGACCACCAGCGTCTCCTCAGGCGCTACCTGTGAGAGTTCCTGTCCCCTCCGACCACCAGCGTCTCCTCAGGCGCTACCTGTGAGAGTTCCTGTCCCCTCCGACCACCAGCGTCTCCTCAGGCGCTACCTGTGAGAGTTCCTGTCCCCTCCGACCACCAGCGTCTCCTCAGGCGCTCGACCTGTTAGAGTTCCAGTCCCCTCCAACCACCAGCGCTCCCCTCAGGCGCTACCTGTGAGAGTTCCTGTCCCCCGACCACCAGCGTCTCCTCAGGCGCTACCACCAGCGTCTCCTCAGGCGCTACCTGTGAGAGTTCCTGTCCTTCCGACCACCAGCGTCTCCTCAGGCGCTACCTGTGAGAGTTCCTGTCCCCTCCGACCACCAGCGTCTCCTCAGGCGCTACCTGTTAGAGTTCCAGTCCCCTCCAACCACCAGCGTCTCCTCAGGCGCTACCTGTGAGAGTTCCTGTCCCCTCCGACCACCAGCGTCTCCTCAGGCGCTACCTGTGAGAGTTCCTGTCCCCTCCGACCACCAGCGTCTCCTCAGGCGCTACCTGTGAGAGTTCCTGTCCCCTCCGACCACCAGCGTCTCCTCAGGCGCTACCTGTGAGAGTTCCTGTCCCCTCCGACCACCAGCGTCTCCTCAGGCGCTACCTGTGAGAGTTCCTGTCCCTCCGACCACCAGCGTCTCCTCAGGCGCTACCTGTGAGAGTTCCTGTCCCCTCCGACCACCAGCGTCTCCTCAGGCGCTACCTGTGAGAGTTCCTGTCCCCTCCGACCACCAGCGTCTCCTCAGGCGCTACCTGTGAGAGCTCCTGTCTAAGACTCCCAAATAGAACCCCTCTTTCTCTCCCTGTGTTAGGCGCATACACATTTATAAAGACAAAACCCATGTTGTTAATTTCTGCTTTAACAACAAGAAGCCTACCTTTACACACCTCCTTTGAGGAGCCAAGTTTTACAGACAGCCCCGGTGCAAAAAGGACTGTCTCCCCTGCACTAAGATCTGTCCCATGGCTCAACACACAGACAGCCCCGGTGCAAAAAGGACTGCCACCCCTGCACTAAGATTTGTCCCATGGCTCAACACACAGACAGCCCCGGTGCAAAAAGGACTGCCACCCCTGCACTAAGATTTGTCCCATGGCTCAACACACAAACAGACAGCCCCCATGGCTCAACAAGACAGCCCGGTGCAAAAAGGACTGCCACTCCTGCACTAAGATTTGTCCCATGGCTCAACACACTTGCCCCTTTCCCCAATCGACTTCATTCAACACATCACCATGCGTCTCCTGCAGAAACAACACCTGTACTTTTTTTTGTTTTACATTTTCACCCAACACACTCCTCTCTCCTCTCTGGCGCCATTTATATTGAGCGAACCTACCCAAAGAGTCTCCATTAGAAGTGGGAGAAAATCCAGCAGAGAAAGAGACCAATAGCAAAGCTCAAAAAGCCCCAGTGTCAGAAAGAAAATATACATCTAAACCGTGTTTGAAGGTAAACCTTTACACACTGTTGTGACCCACTTCCTCAACCTAAACCATTTCCTGTTGTGACCCACTTCCTCAACCGTTTCCTGGGTGAGAGGACACCATGCCCCTCATTTTTCATAGCATGTTGTACTGATTTTACAAACTTTCTAGGATCAGAAAAAAAAGCCTCAAGATGAACTTTTTCCCCTTAGTCTCATTCAGGAATCGTGTCAATTCTCTCAACGTGTACTTAGACCCCTCTGCTTGACTGGCTGTTAGCTCCGGGCCCATTGAAGAGGTGTCTGAAAAGAATAACTCCTCATCCTCTTCCTCAGACTCACTTTCCTCCTCATCTCTATCTGCCACCCTGACCACCTGCCCTTCATCTCTGGTCAGGGCATCACCCACAGCAACAGGGAACATTTCCATGGTGTCTTTGTCCACACCCTTTTTCCTTTTCTACTTGACACCCTCCTCCTCCCCCTAGTCTCTTACACTTCCCCATTATACACTCCTCACACACTAGAATAACCTGACTAGACCCAGCATCATCTACACCACCCTCCATAGCATGACTCGGCCCAGAATCATCTACACCACCCTCCATAGCATGACTCGGCCCAGAATCATCTACACCACCCTCCATAGCATGACTCGGCCAAGAATCATCTACACCACCCTCCATAGCATGACTTGGCCCAGAATCATCTACACCACCCTCCATAGCATAACTAGGCCCAGCCTCAGCTATCCCACCATCTCTAGCCTGACTAGACCCAGCCTCCGCTACACCACCATCCATAGCCTGACTAGACCCAGCCTCAGCTACCCCACCATCTCTAGCCTGACTAGACCCAGCCTCTGCTACACCACCATCCATTGCCTGACTAGACCCAGCCTCAGCTACCCCACCATCCATAGCCTGACTAGACCCAGCCTCCGCTACACCACCATCCATAGCCTGACTAGACCCAGCCTCAGCTATCCCACCATCTCTAGCCTGACTAGGCTCAGCCTCAGCTACACCACCCTCCATAGCATGACTCGGCCCAGAATCATCTACACCACCCTCCATAGCATGACTCGGCCCAGAATCATCTACACCACCCTCCATAGCATGACTCGGCCCAGAATCATCTACACCACCCTCCATAGCATGACTTGGCCCAGAATCATCTGCACCACCCTCCATAGCATAACTAGGCCCAGCCTCAGCTATCCCACCATCTCTAGCCTGACTAGACCCAGCCTCCGCTACACCACCATCCATAGCCTGACTAGACCCAGCCTCAGCTACCCCACCATCTCTAGCCTGACTAGACCCAGCCTCTGCTACACCACCATCCATAGCCTGGACTAGACCCAGCCTCAGCTACCCCACCATCCATAGCCTGACTAGACCCAGCCTCCGCTACACCACCATCCATAGCCTGACTAGACCCAGCCTCAGCTATCCCACCATCTCTAGCCTGACTAGACCCAGCCTCTGCTGCACCACCATCCATAGCCTGACTAGACCCAGCCTCAGCTATCCCACCATCTCTAGCCTGACTAGACCCAGCCTCCGCTACACCACCATCCATAGACTGACTAGACCCAGCCTCAGCTACCCCACCATCTCTAGCCTGACTAGGCCCAGCCTCATCTACACCACCTTCCCTGGCATGACTAGGCCCAGCTTCTGCTGCCTGCATCTCTTTACCCCCTGCACTTTGACCTTGATTTCCCCCACTGGCGCTTGTACCCTCACCTTGTCTACGGGCTTTATGTGGGCACGCAAAGCTCTTATGCCCCAAATCCCCACACTCAAAACACCGTAGACTATCTGTGCTGGAAAATCCTGCATAGAGCCCCTCCCCGTGCCTACATTTAAAATGCACATTTAGTTGTTGCTCATTGTTGTTCAGAAACATAAACACTTGCCTCCGGAACGAAACAACATGCTTAACAGCATCTGCCTGAAAGCCTGCTGACAGTACACGAAAACCGCTAGCAAATGACTCAGCTCTTTCCTGATTTGGTCATCCGTAACAAACGGAGGCAAATTTGCAACTACCACTCTTGTCGAAGGGGTAGAGAGAGGTGAAATTGACACCAACACATCCCTTACAAATATTCCGCTAGCAATTAGCCTACCAACCAAATGATCCCTTTTCATGAAGACAACCACAGCTTTGTTCATTCTGGAAGCAAATGTATACATTCAGCTCCTACCTGTTCACCGACCGCGAGCAGAACCTCCTCCACCTTAACTCCATTCTCAGGAACACACCTGAATCCATGCCGTGCCGACAGCGTTTCTCCGCACTAGGCTGAGAAGCCATCACACACACCGCACCTTCCAAACCCCAGGAAAGTTACTCTGTCCTTTTCCACCCTAACTTTGAAAAAACTGTGGATACCACTAAAACAAATATTGCATTAACCCTCCACCATAGAAAATAACATGTAAAGAAAATAATCAAGAAAGTTAGTTAGATATAGCCCTCCACACCAAACACTCAAACTCCAAAACTCCCAGCATGCACTGCAAGAGAGAGCGAGAGAGAGAGAGGGGTTAGTCTATTTGAAGTATTGTATTAGGCTTATGTGGTCTAAAAGAAAGGAAAATACAATCACGAGGATCCACTTTTCAAGACAATATAGCGACTCACAGACTGCGCATTGCGCAAACAAAACAACCCTCACCAATTCAACTGGAATTACATGGACCTAGTACTGAATTTCTTATTGAAAACAAACATTTGAATTAGAAGAAACTGTCACATTGTTACAGACCCAACAACATTATATAGTATCCCCTCCTCGTGAAGAAAAGCACATGAGCTAATTTATGCAGTAGCATACAAGACATTCTTGGACTCACCATTGTTGTGCTGTGCTCACTTGAACAGGAAGGTGGCTTGGTGGTCCTTCTTGTGGGAAAATTTTGTCATCAAATATGCTTTCAATACAACTGGGAACTTGAAGAAAAAGTTGAATCATGACTTCAGTGATCTTCAGGTAGGAGCTCTAGAAAGAGGCCTGAGTTCTCCACTTGGAATCATGACTTCAGTGATCTTCAGGTAGGAGCTCTACCTGAGTTCTCCACTTGGAATCATGACTTCAGTGATCTTCAGGTAGGAGCTCTAGAAAGAGGCCTGAGTTCTCCACTTGGAATCATGACTTCAGTGATCTTCAGGTAGGAGCTCTAGAAAGAGGCCTGAGTTCTCCACTTGGAATCATGACTTCAGTGATCTTCAGGTAGGAGCTCTAGAAAGAGGCCTGAGTTCTCCACTTGGAATCATGACTTCAGTGATCTTCAGGTAGGAGCTCTAGAAAGAGGCCTGAGTTCTCCACTTGGAATCATGACTTCAGTGATCTTGAGTTCTCCAGGAATCAGGAGCTCTACCTGAGTTCTCCACTTGGAATCATGACTTCAGTGATCTTCAGGTAGGAGCTCTAGAAAGAGGCCTGAGTTCTCCTGACTCCACTTGGAATCATGACTTCAGTGATCTTTCAGGTAGGAGCTCTAGAAAGAGGCCTGAGTTCTCCACTTGGAATCATGACTTCAGTGATCTTCAGGTAGGAGCTCTAGAAAGAGGCCTGAGTTCTCCACTTGGAATCATGACTGATCTTCAGTTGGATGACTCCACTTGGAATCATGACAAAAGGAGCTTATTTCTCCACTTGGAATCATGACTTCAGTGATAAGTTCTCCACTTGGAGCTTTTTTTGGAATCCGATCTTCAGGTTCCCTGAGTTGTCTTGAACTTCAGGTAGGAGCTCTAGAAAGAGGCCTGAGTTCTCCACTTGGAATCATGACTGATTTGACCTTGTCTGAGTTGACAGAGGTAATTTTTTTCCGAGTTCCCAGTTGTCTTGAACTCACTGAAGTCTGAGATTTCCAGTTACGAGTTTCCAGTTGTTTGAACAAGGCAGAAGTCATGCTGGATTGACAGCATGTTCAATGTATTCAAGCTTTTCTGGACCATGTTATTGTGAGTGAATGTTTATCTTTTTAAGCTTAAAAAAGATACCATTTCAGACAGGTGTTGTAAATCCTTAAACCCAGACTTGGACCACACACCCTCTCCACCGAATAGCAGGCAGGGAAAGCAAAATAGTGATCGCTTTGCAACGCTTTGCAGTTAGCCCCTGATTCCTTCCAAACCAGCAATTTTTGAATTTATGATTTCCAACTTGTTGTGTAATGTTTATGTTGTCATGACGTTGGCCTGGGGGATAGGTTTATGACAGTCATAAATACCTCTTCCCCCTTTTTCCTCTCTCTACCCTACTGAGGTTACATTAAAAAATTGGGTTAACATAGAGATTCTGGGAACATCAGAATGTGGGGGGAAATTAACGATACTCTGGTAATCCGAACAATTGAACATATGTGGAATGTC
Source organism: Oncorhynchus nerka (assembly GCF_034236695.1). Classification (NCBI taxonomy): domain Eukaryota; kingdom Metazoa; phylum Chordata; class Actinopteri; order Salmoniformes; family Salmonidae; genus Oncorhynchus; species Oncorhynchus nerka. The sequence continues at coordinate 8,370 of NW_027038128.1, read as the reverse complement.
TCATCAATGATAAGTTGACATAAACTCTACAGTGGAAAGTCTACACATCAGATTAATCGGATTCACATGGAATTGTTGTTCAATTTAAATGTTTGAATATGAAATTATTTGTGACGGAATGAAATGTGATTTTAGCTTCTAAAATGTGAGATGTGGGTTTTCATAAGTTAGGGCTGCTCACTCAGTGGCCCGCCTCTGTGAAGGGACATGGGCTATAAAACTTTTCAAACACTCCCTCTTCTCCCTTCCTATATAAAGCCTTGACGACAATAGAACTTCCTGTTCAGTGGATATGAGGGCGACGGTCCTATGTCAGAATGGTTCAGATAACTACAGAACGAAGCCAACATCAGCATGAGCTTTGGTTGCGAATGGTATGAACTTTTGAACTCTTATTCACTACAGAAGTGATACCACCTAGCTGTTGAGTTAGCGACCGCAGCTGCAAACGCAGGTTAGGAAGGAACAGACAGAGTATCCCGTCTATCACACAACGACGTTACTACAACGTATCCAATTGACACCCAGAGACATTCTTCAAAGGACAGAGGACTCTGTTTGGCAACACGGCCTTCCATCTACCACCAACCTACTGAAGCGCAGCTCAGAGTAAATATTTATTGCATTTCCCTTTTCCAAATGGGCGGTAATTTAGAACGCATAAGATACTGTATTTACGATAGCACAGCTTCGCCTTTGTTCCTGTCTTCTCGCTCTTTCACTCAACCCAGCCCCTTTTCCTTTGTGTAACAAGTCGTCATATCTGTTCCGCCCGCTAGGGACGTTTTCTTTTATGACGTAATTTGTCATCAAGTTATGATTAATTGTGTGTATGTGAATTCTGTGTGATTAGTTAGGTATTTAGTAAATAAATAATTAAACCCAATTAAGATTCATGTTGACTGCTATTGATGAAAATATTACTAGGTCTTTAAGAGTTTATTCGGAAGATAACGGCTCTATAAATATTATTTTGTGGTGCCCGACTCTCTAGTTAATTACATTTACATGATTAGCTCAATCAGGTGATATTAATTACGGAGAAATTATTTTATTGAATAAATGTCATATCACTTAATCCGCCATAGTCAAAGACATGACAATGCCCAATGGTCACGATGAGCACTGATACCTTTATCTATAATTCATCTTCATATGGCAAGGATTGATAAGGATTTACCAGTAGATTGTCGACATGATTCATGACGTTGACCGCTTGTCTAGCTTGCTAGCTAAGATTTTGAAAGTAACATGATCAGTCCAATCAAAGCTACGGTAGATATAATGTGATTTGACGTCATTTTATCTGTGGCGAATTACCTTGAACCGCCTCGGATGGGCACTTTAATATAAGCCTTTGGCAGCACCCAAGGGGGCTTGAACTGCCTGGCTCTCCCTATAGATTCTGCGGCGATGTAGTGCCCCATGAGTGACAGAACACTGAGCCAATCGCGCCTACGTCTGTATATTCCACCGGCTGCCCCTCCACCACAGAAAGCACCGAGCTAGGGCTGAAACACCTATGTTTTGGAGCTGCCTTTACTCAGGAAAGAAACCATGTTTGTATGTGGCTTTATTAACTCAATATTCTTTTTTTTTACATTGCTTGCAAAAGTACATGTGACATGAATGAATGTCAACGCTAAAACCGTGGGGCTCACCTGCTCTGAATGACGGGTCGCCACTGAGCAGCTCGACTGATCTGATGTGTGTTTCATATTTAAGGTGTGCTCCTTAGCTTCCTAAGGCTGTTATAGAGTGAGAGAGGATGAGTGAGTGAGGGAGAGATGGAGAGGGAGAGAATGATTGCTAAACTGAATCTAAAGCACTCAAACAGAGGGCTGTGACACTCCCTATGTCTTTTTTAGCAGCTGTTATCAACCTGTCTCTCCCTCCCTCCCTCCTCTGTTATAGACTCTGTGGCTGAAGTATTATATTCCATCACATTAAATAGAATGTGAGGAATGGACAGGGGGGGGGGGGTCTATGAAGCGCTATTACCAAAGCGCAGGTAGCAAACTTTCCAAATTGAATCCCTCGTCACCTCTGTGGAGTGGCTTAAAGAGGATTACAGAGGCTATGGATAGGCATTGTGTTCCTTGATGCAACGTTTTTTGTACCACAAGCACTGTACCAGGAGATAAGTCCAATGCATAGGGACAAGTCTTAGAAGTCCTCAACAAATTCTTAGTTGGGGCTGTAGGTTGGTATATCACAATGCCTATACGGTCTATTTTTAATACATTTCCATTTGATAATAGACTGTAAAATATCAGAAGAGAGTTTGAACATTAAAAGAGCGTCTTTATGATAGTAAAAACACCCTTACAACTCATTCGATAAAATCATGAGTGGGTCTCTTTCTCCCAAGTCATGGATTCTCATCAATATCCATCAGCCAAAGTGGCAGCTGGGACAAAGGTGAAGTAGGGTCTTTCTAAAGTAATTTAATCATTATTGATGTCTGGCATAATAACTCAACATGTTTAAAGAGCCAGCTTCCACCAAGTCTAATATCATTACAACCAGCCATAAATCTATTCAAACCCTTTAAGGGGAAAAAAGTTGAATCCATTCAAATTCGCTGAAGAGTTTTGATGAAGTCCCAAAGCCCTGTAATAGAATAAGGGTCTGCCAATCTTGTTTAAATTGCAGAATTTGACATGATTGGATATCTTGCCTTGTACATTTTGATTTCCTCTCAGTGATTTCATTCTCACCCTCCTCAACACTAAGGCTCCATTTACAGTTTTTTCTCAATTGCTAAAACACTGAAACCCATTGGCTGAACAAAGTTCTCAGTTGCCTGGACTCATTTAGCTAATTATGCAGTCTGTTGTCAATACCTTAAACCATTTCACATGGTAAAACACAATTTGCAGATCTCACTTAGACTTTTCAGCAAAACTCTAAACACATCCTCCTTCTCAAAACACATTCTGCACTCTAATGCACATGTCATCCATACTGGTAAACACAAGTGGCAACAATCAAATACAAATAGAGAACATATGTCATTGATTGAACACAACTACTCAAAATTGATTTAACCTGTTTCAAATGATGCGACAAAAACAATATAAGCCAGTTCAGAGAGCAAACAGGTTGTTGAAGGTGGGAAGGAGACAGTCTGAGAATGGATACTGTAGTACAGTGCATTGTAGGCTGTATACTGTACAATGGACAAATTGTATGGCCCTGAACATTGTGCTTTCCATTTATTAACAGTACTGACTACTCAATAGATTTTGACTGGTTGCAGGTTCATATCAACAAATAACAAGAATTACAGTATCACAGAGACAAAGGACAAGTTTGTGAGATGCAGGGTACAGTACTGTAAAAATAGGGGTACAAGGACGAGGAAGAACAAAAAACAAAATTGCAAAGAGCAAGCAGAGTAGTAATTTCTGATCAATTTTGAGCTACTATGATAGAACATGTTTTCGTTCATCTAAGAATGACGGAAAAATATGTATATCTTTTAGATTAAAAATGTACTTCTCCCTGAGGATTGTATGTTTTGAACAATGTGTTTTCTATTTTTCGCTGTATTGTTTACTGACTGCTCGAGAGTGCTATAATTTTGATCACTTTGTTTATGATTTGAGAGCAGTTTTTGATTTTGAACACAGGTAAAACTGTTTTGAGGCGAATGTTTCATTTTGCAAGAGGAGTCAGAGGTTATGTAAATCGTGCTTGAAGATGCGGTTTTTGTGTTGAATGTTTTCAGGAAATGGAGCAAGGTTTCAGAAATTGTGTTTTAGCAATTGAGAAAAACTGTAATTACAGATATATAATCAGTTCCAGCTATGGTCATGTGCCATATCACCAACCAGACATGTGTGAGTGGCCTGGCCTCTGTGTGAGTGAGTCAGAGAGAGGGAGAGAGAGAGAGAGAGAGAGAGAGAGAGAGAGAGAGAGAGAGAGAGAGAGAGAGAGAGCGAGAGAGAGAGAGAGAAAGTGTGAGAGAGAGAGAAAGACAGAAAGAGAGAGAGAGAGACAGAGACAGAGGGAGAAAGTGAGAGAGAGAGACAGACAGAAAGACAGAAAGAGAGAGACAGAGAGCGAGAAAAAGACAGCAAAAGACAGCGAGAGAGAGAGAGAAAAGTTGAGGGAGGGTACACCTCAGATACTCAGTCATTGTGGATGTGACACCCTGGGTGGAACCCTTCAGTCAGTGAGAAGAACTAGTCTGGGATATGAGGGATGACACCTGGTGGCACAGGGCACAAACAATCAGCTAGGGGTGACTGAGGAGGCTGAGGAGAGGAGTGACAGCAAGCTGCAGTCCACAGTGGTAGCAGCCATAGTGCTGTAACTTAGTTTTGGTGGCTAAAGTAAGAGTTCATAGCAGTAGAAGTGTTATACTTTTAGCCAATTGGAGTTTACCTTCTTAATCTTGTTCTGAGGGCCTCTGCCTCGTGGGCAGAAACATTGATAATTGGTTGGCAGAACAAGACTGAGTAAAGACAACTCCACTGCCTGTCGTGGCATTGGCATCTGTGTTGTGGTGATCAGTCTACAGAAGTAGGCTGTCAGATGGAGAATGGACAATATCAAAACCCCGTCATTTCTGTTGATCTCGGTGAGACAGGTCTCTATTATCTGCAACGATGAACTAGATCGGATGTTGCCATTATTTTATGGTTTCAATCGAATTGAATTGAGGAAATTGTGGCTTTCTAGACAGTCCTCTCATTTCAGTCCTCAAGATGGACAGCACTTGCAATCGCCTCCAGGAGGTGACTACTGAGTGATTTATTTCAAGCAAACCCATATTTAACAGAGTGACGTGCTTGACATCTCCCTATGGTAGAATGTCTTACAGACTTACGTTGAAAGTCCTCACATTCATTGATATTTCTGAATGGGGGTGTGGCTCTAAGCAATGCGTTCCATATACACTGAGTGTACAAAGCATTAGGAACATTCCTAATATTGAGTTGAACCTTCTTTGCCCTCAGAACAGACTCACCCGTAAGGGAATGGACTCTACAAGGTGTCGAAAGCGTTCAACTAGGATGCTGGGCCTGTATTGGCTCCAGTGTTTCCCAGAGGTTGTGTCACACATTTGCAAAGCATTCAAAAATATTGCAGGATGATTTACGATGAACTGGAGAGACACTCAATATAACGCAAAGAAAGCAAGTGGATGAGGTCCTGAATGGATCCAAACTGTTCAATAGGTGTGCGCGCAACTGAAACGAGGTTCAAGTCTGAGGCAACGGGTACACACATACAGTGTAGCGTAGAGGAGATGCAACTTTAAAGTACCTTTTTATTATGACAGCAACAAGTGAGGCGGTGCGCTGGCGAGGTGAGTTATACCTACTGCGCTCATTCTATGTTCGGTCCCTCTCCACTGATACCGATTCGTTTGTTGGTTTGCATTTTACTTTACGTCGATGGAGCAACCGTACAGCCCTGACTGGACCATGCTCTCATTCTGAAAGCAAGTCGAGAAAAAGACAAGGTAAGTGGTGCTATGGACAGTTGATTTATAAAAGGTCGATATTATTGATAAAAGGTGGATATTATTGAAGATTAGTATGTTTCTATTTTTTTCTACGTCTTTTTAGGTCGTTCAAAAAGTACATTCCTATTACTTTTTAGACTACAGAAATCATCAATTGAGTTGGATGGGGGAATTAAGCTCGCAAGTTAACGATTTCATTGTCCTGCATGTACAATAAACTTGAACTTGGAAATAAATGATACTACCTCTGGTTCTTCATCATCATCACCACCACCACCTTAATGATGACCGTTAGACTATATTAACAGTGACACTAATAAAACAGACCCTCTACCATGCATGGGACGATCCATAAAGACCCATAAGAACGTACTTTCTCCACCTGAATGACTTCTTGCATTCTGAAAAGTGAGTCGCCTTGTTAAAACTGCTTATGTTTTGCTGATTGCAGCCTAACTACCTATGGAAGTACTGTATGTCACGAGAAGGATACATCTAACATTTAGGTTTCTGTGACGCCCTGGGTTACAGAGACAAAGCAGACCCTCTGTCCGCGGGTGATCATAGGCTATATACTGTTTGATGTTTTGGTTTCAGTCGGACATGTGGCTTAACTGTGGCTAAATGAAGCTGTGGTGTCTAGCTAATAATGTGGTGGTAGATCTGTGAGGGTTCATGGACTTCAAACAGGCAGACAGAGAGCAGGACATGTTGGCTGAATGCTATGGTTTCCCTTGAGCTTGTTGTGAGGTTATAGACCACCTTTGACATGAATGAATGAATGCTGCGCAAACATTTGGAGAATGCAAAAAGTCACTGTCTCTGGAATGTTGTCAGCAAATATTAATCAAATGAAAGGAAATGTTGAGTCACAGTTTCTGTTTGGTCTATGTAAAAGTGTTCAATAGAAAACAAATCACAGGGAAAAATTCCTCAATGATTTCAATGATTCTGGGAACGTTCCTCAATAGTTTTACAGTAGGCTTGCTGCTGTGAATCTCCATGGTCCGGAATTGGGAGTAACTATCTGGAACTATCAGAGCAATCTATTATTACTAGGGTAATGTATCTTTTCTATTTATACTGTCAGGGCAAAGGACTGGAGACTGGAGATACTCTCTTTGCGTTCAGCACTGTCAGAAATAGGAGAACAGGCGCACACCATGCAGTTCAGTATCAATCAAATTCAAAAAGAACACAATTGTCGGTGCTGAATTGTCGGTAGCTTTGGAAAATTGGTGCTCAAATTGGGTAAACGATGTTTCCCCTTAATGCATTATCAATACCTATTTTTAACAGATCAAAATAGTTTTTTGTTTTGCAGTGTCATTGATGAAGGATTTTTTTAAAGGATGCTTTTTCAATGTACTGTTTTTCAAGACCTTTGTGCATCAAGAAATCAATAGATATGATTTCTACCAGATGGAATTACTGAAGATATAAGCACTGGCTTGTCTCACTACTACATCTCAAACACTGGCTTGACTCACTACTACATCTCAAACACTGGCTTGACTCACTACTACATCTCAAACACTGGCTTGTCTCACTACTACATCTCAAACACTGGCTTGTCTCACTACTACATCTCACTACTACATCTCACTATTACATCTCAAACACTGGCTTGACTCATTACTACATCTCAAACACTGGCTTGTCTCACTACTACATCTCAAACACTGGCTTGTCTCACTACTACATCTCAAACACTGGCTTGTCTCACTACTACATCTCAAACACTGGCTTGTCTCACTACTACATCTCAAACACTGGCTTCTCTCACTACTACATCTCACTACTACAGCTCACTACTACATCTCACTACTACATCTCAAACACTGACTTGTCTCACTACTACATCTCACTACTACATCTCACTATTACATCTCAAACACTGACTTGTCTCACTACTACATCTCGAACACTGGCTTGTCTCACTACTACATCTCAAACACTGGCTTGTCTCACTACTACATCTCAAACACTGGCTTGTCTCACTACTACATCTCAAACACTGGTTTGTCTCACTACTACATCTCACTACTACGTCTCAAACACTGGCTTGTCTCACTACTACATCTCAAACAATGGCTTGTCTCACTACTACATCTCAAACACTGGCTTGTCTCACTACTACATCTCAAACACTGGCTTGTCTCACTACTACATCTCACTACTACATCTCACTACTACATCTCAAACACTGGCTTCTCTCACTACTACATCTCAAGCACTGGCTTGTCTCCCTACTACATCTCACTACTACATCTCAAACACTGACTTGTCTCACTACTACATCTCAAACACTGGCTTGTCTCACTACTACATCTCAAACACTGGCTTGTCTCACTACTACATCTCAAACACTGGCTTGTCTCACTACTACATCTCAAACACTGGCTTGTCTCACTACTACATCTCAAACACTGGTTTGTCTCACTACTACATCTCACTACTACATCTCAAACACTGGCTTGTCTCACTACTACATCTCAAACACTGGCTTGTCTCACTACTACATCTCAAACACTGGCTTGTCTCACTACTACATCTCAAACACTGGTTTGTCTCACTACTACATCTCACTACTACATCTCAAACACTGGCTTGTCTCACTACTACATCTCAAACACTGGCTTGTCTCACTACTACATCTCAAACACTGGCTTCTCTCACTACTACATCTCAAACACTGGCTTGTCTCACTACTACATCTCAAACACTGGCTTGTCTCACTACTACATCTCAAACACTGGCTTGTCTCACTACTACATCTCAAACACTGGCTTGTCTCACTACTACATCTCAAACACTGGCTTGTCTCACTACTACATCTCAAACACTGGCTTCTCTCACTACTACATCTCACTACTACAGCTCACTACTAT
>NW_027038127.1:0-26207 GCF_034236695.1 Oncorhynchus nerka | reverse complement strand
ACCTAAGTTCCCTTTAATAAGGACCCTTAAAATGAGGTGCTATCCAATTTCCCTTTAATAAGGACCCTAATGAGGTGCTATCCATTCCATTATAGGACCAAAAAGGTGCTATCCAATTTCCCTTTAATAAGGACCCCTTAAAATGAGGTGCTACCCAATTTCCCTTTAATAAGGACCCCTTAAAATGAGGTGCTACCCAATTTCCCTTTAATAAGGACCCCTTAAAATGAGGTGCTACCCAATTTCCCTTTAATAAGGACCCCTTAAAATGAGGTGCTATCCAATTTCCCTTTAATAAGGGACCCCTTAAAAATGAGGATCTTGCAAAATGAGGTGCTGCAATTTCCCTTTAATAAGGACCCCTTAAAATGAGGTGCTATCAATTTCCTTTGTGAGGACCCCTTAAAATGAGGTGCTATCAATTTCCCTTTAATAAGGACCCCTTAAAATGAGGTGCTACCCAATTTCCCTTTAATAAGGACCCCTTAAAATGAGGTGCTATCCAATTTCCCTTTAATAAGGACCCCTTAAAATGAGGTGCTATCCAATTTCCCTTTAATAAGGACCCCTTAAAATGAGGTGCCTCAAATTTCCTTTAATAAGGACCCCTTAAAATGAGGTGCTATCCAATTTCCCTTTAATAAGGACCCCTTAAAATGAGGTGCTACCCAATTTCCCTTTAATAAGGACCCCTTAAAATGAGATGCTACCCAATTTCCCTTTAATAAGGACCCCTTAAAATGAGGTGCTACCCAATTTCCCTTTAATAAGGACCCCTTAAAATGAGGTGCTACCAATTTCCTTTAATAAGGACCCCTTAAAATGAGGTGCTACCCAATTTCCCTTTAATAAGGACCCCTTAAAATGAGGTGCTACCCAATTTCCCTTTAATAAGGACCCCTTAAAATGAGGTGCTATCCAATTTCCCTTTAATAAGGACCCCTTAAAATGAGGTGCTATCCAATTTCCCTTTAATAAGGACCCCTTAAAATGAGGTGCTATCCAATTTCCCTTTAATAAGGACCCCTTAAAATGAGGTGCTATCCAATTTCCCTTTAATAAGGACCCCTTAAAATGAGGTGCTATCCAATTTCCCTTTAATAAGGACCCCTTAAAATGAGGTGCTACCCAATTTCCCTTTAATAAGGACCCCTTAAAATGAGGTGCTATCCAATTTCCCTTTAATAAGGACCCCTTAAAATGAGGTGCTATCCAATTTCCCTTTAATAAGGACCCCTTAAAATGAGGTGCTACCCAATTTCCCTTTAATAAGGACCCCTTAAAATGAGGTGCTATCCAATTTCCCTTTAATAAGGACCCCTTAAAATGAGGTGCTATCCAATTTCCCTTTAAAAATGTCTTCACACCCCCCACCCTTCACACACCCCGAGGTTACAAGTCTGAGATGCATTTTAGTAAAAGCTTTTAAAAAATTGACTGAAACTTAACAATGTTAACCAGCAAAAATATGATGTCACATCTTACACCTCACTACACTGGAATTGTTGCTGTATTGTCTTGTACAGTGATAAGGTCACTGTAGGTTCTTTGAAATCTATGCTTTACACATCAAAATATTGTGTGACCCTCCAAATAAACAAGACAATGTTTTTAAACTCAGCTCAGTAGGATTACAGCGACCCAGTAGGAGGTCTGGGAAACATTGGATAAGAGTATCAGAATGTACCTTACTGTGTTCGGGTTCTGGGTTTGTTGACTGTGCTGTAGATTGGGGGGGAAACACCAGAGCGATTGAATTTCACCACATCAGGGCCTCCCTCTGTCTATCCTCTGCTATGTCCCTTGTGACAGAAGTGGATTTGAAGCCCTCTTTCTGAACCACAGAAGGCAGAGGAGGGAGGAATGAGAACCAGAGCAACAGCTGTGATTCTTACAGCTTCATTCTTAACAGGTGTTTGTTTTCCTGACATCAAGTAATCAATTTACAGGAGTAGCTGTCTGCATCCTCACAGTTGACTGAATATATGTACCAAGTGGAAGAGTTTATTTGTAGATATTGTTTGTTCTTGTACCATATGTAGGTGGGGTTGTCACTCAAAGGGAGATGGTTCTGCAGGTCAGTTTCATCTGTGATTCCTTGATCACCGTGATAGTTGTCAACCACAGACAGAGTGACTCCACCTGAGGCAGGTCTCCAACAGTATCAAATGTTGTCACATGCGCGAATACAACAGACCTTACAGTGAAATGCTTACTTACAAGCCCTTAACCAACAATGCATCATTTATTTTAAAGTAAGAAAATATTTGCTAAAAATAAATACGTAAATAAAAGTATCACAATAAAATAACAATTATGAGGCTATATACCGGGTACCAGTACCGAGTCCATGTGCGAGGGTACAGGTTAGTCAAGGTAATTAACACCATGCAGCCTGCCATTCTCGCCAGAAAACTTGACTCACAGTTCAATTGACCACTGCCTTATCCCCTGGATTATGGATTTTTAACTGACAGGCCACAGAGTGTCGATGCTAATGGTGCCATGCCAGGCACCCTACTCAATTGCACAGGTTCACCACAAGGTTGCATACTGTCACCCATCCTTTTATTCTCTACACCCCTCAAACTCAACTCTGGACCTCAAAGCCAGTCCACTGCATTTTGTTCTTCATTTCCCCCCTCTAATCAGGGACTGATTTAGACCTGGGACACCAGGTGGGTGCAATTATCAGGTTGAACAGATAATTGTTCCGGACCTCGTAGGGTAAGAGTTTAATACCCTTGCTTTACACCATGCCAACTGCCATCTTTTTAAGTTTGCTGATGGCACAGTCCTCCTCTCACTCCTCTCAGGGTCTGAGCAGGACCACGGCCTAGCCCTCCAGTACTTCATTTACTGGTGTGACAGTGCACTGCTGGAGTTGAATGTCTCCTAGATTAAGGAAATGGTTGACAACATCAGAAGGAGTCCGCCAGGATGGACCTGGTGATCATCCATGGTGAGGAGGTGGACAGTGTTGGCCAGTTTAAATATCTTGGTACCGTCTTTGATTCCATCCTGAAGTTTGAGCAAAACACAGATACCATCATCAAAAAAGCCCACCAGAGACAATACTTCCTCAGGTGTCCACAAATCAATATTGCAAACCTTTTACAGTTTCTTTAATCAATAGTGTTCTGTTTCTCCTTCATAATGCTAGTTCACATCTCTCTCTTTCCAAGCACAGGAGGCTACTGAGGGGAGGCTCATAATAATTACCGGAACGGAGCAAATGGAATGACATCAAACACCTGGAAACCATGGAAGCCATGTGTTTGATGTATTTTTTACTGTTCCACCCAATCCACTCCAGTCATTACCAGAGCCCATTCTCCCCGAGATGCCACCAACCTCCTGTGCCTCCAAGCCATTGTGAACACCTAATCTAAAATCCCCAGGGTTGATCTCAGAAGTCTGGGCTCATTCTTTGAGCAGCAGGCCAGGAGGACGGATTTTTAACTGTTTATTTTGTATTATACTGTCTGTGTGTGTTTGTCCTGTCTGAAGCACCCTGTCAGCCCTGAAGTGAATTGCCCTTCTGGATTAATACTTTTGTATTGTATTTAATTAACACATTTTCTGCCTGGTGATTTCACCAGGCAAGCCAAAATGTAATGAAATTTCAGGTGGTCTTTTCAACCAGCTCTTACACTAAAAGTGTATTATCATTATTTTCACAATTTCACAGTATTTTTGCCAACCTCATAGTGTGGAAATATATATTAAGTAGGAGAAATCACGTTTTTGACTGCACTGGGCCTTTAAGAACAAGTTGCTTGACAAAGTCATTAAAAAAATGGGAAGAATTTAATAAACCACCTTTAGGCTATAATAAAACAAAGAAAATGGTTGGTGGTAATTGACTTTGTTTATGATGCCCAGACCTTTCTCTGACTCCTTAAAACTTTTCACCCAAACCAGTACAAACCTGAACAAACTGTATGTATAAAATAATTTTAAATCCCTTTGTCTTCTCTGAATATTTTATGCCTCATCTATAAACTCTATACTATACTCAACGTAATGACAGATGTGGATGCTATGTGATGTCTGTGCCCAGTGAAAGTTCCATAAGCAGAATAACAAATGTTAGGGGAACTACAGTAGTTAGTGTAATGAGCTTTACGAGGACAAATATTTGTATCTCTTTTCTTTCCATTTCCTCCAGTCTTGTCCCAAGGGGATGGGGTCCAAAGGAAATCAGCCAAGTGGGTTTCTGAGAATGCTAGAGAAGTCGTAACAACTTTGTAAAAAATGTTTTTGCAAGTAACTTAAAGTTTTTTTTAAATGTATATTTTGTTGGCAACATCAATCATTCTATGCACACAGAACATTGTTCAATTGGATGTTTTTGCTCTAAATCCCGGTTGATGGGCTAGTACGTGCACAAAAGTCCCAAGAGGCCAGATGTAATTGTGAGGAACAGATAGCATCTTCACCTTCCTCCTCTCCTCTCCTCCATCCTGCGAGCAGCCGCCCGGACAGAGAACGCAACAGGTCTAATCTTGGATAGTCTCAAACAAGCTTTTTTGACATAGAATTCAAATTACTGTTGCTGAAATTAATTTATTCATCTTTAAATTATTATTTTGACAAAAAGTAGAGCAACTGTAAGAAAAGATGATTAGAACAGCAATGGAACACGTAAAGAGGCATCCAGGGGTAAGTACTTATTTTTGTTTTATGGTTTATTACCTCAAGGGAGTTAGTAGTCTATAATATTTCATGAAAGATTCATAATTTCTGTTGTCGGTGTGTAATATGCTACCAGTTGTTGCTCAATGGAATCAAGTGAGTAATCAAAATGACTTGAGATGGCAGTTCCAAACATCAGTTAGGGAAAGGGTAAGGGGGATACCTTGTCAGTTGAACAACTGAATGCCTCAACTGAAATGTGTCTTCCGCATTTAACCCAACCCCTCTGAATTAAACCCATATGATGAGTGTCATTAGGCAAATTAAAATGAAATAAAAGTTTAAACTCTAAATAGGCTTCACTTCTGCATTTTGACACGTTAAAAATGTTTTTCTGAAACAGTATCAGGCAGACATTCCACTCACAGACAGACAGAGGCATATACAGTCACAGACAGACACAGAGACACAGACAGGACAGTTTCAAGAATGTAAAAATGTGACCAATATCCTGTTCAGAATTCATTCTAACAAGGCTCTTACTAGTTTTTTTAACTGCAAGACCATTGTATCCAATGGAGGTAAAAAATGCTTTTGGGTTGATTGACTTTTAAATCATTATGGGTTTCGTGGAAGGATGGTTAGCTAGCTTAGTGGAGTCCATGTGTGCGTCATGGTTATGTTAGGGCTGTAGGTAATGTTTTTCTATGGAAGAAAGGCCTTGTTTTCACTGTAAATAGTTAATTTCACATGGTGAACATCTGCTGAACATCTATCCTCAACCGTTCTGCTGACGTCACTCACAACCCTAACCATTTATTGACAAAGGCTATGTAGAAATGCTCAGATTTCTATGCCTCAAAGTGAATGAAATGGTCATGCTATCTCCCTCTTTCTTCTTACTCTCTCATAGCTCATCCCCCAGTTATTCTTCATCTTGTTGGGAATGGGAGGAGCCTCCTTGTATTTGGTCCGTCTTGCAAAGGGGCCCCATGTCACGTAAGACTCTTTACCATTTTCCTTATTGTCCATTTTATTTTTTAAATGAATATGGTTTAATCAATTTCTTAATACTATCCAATTAAAACATATAGTAGTGGATGCCAATTCCCTTTAACATCATAAGGCACAAGAGGTAATCCCACCTCTTGTGCCGTTCTGGGGCATCAATTCCCATATCACTACTAACGGGCTATGCTGCTGCGAGTTTTTGGAAACTATACCTGGCCCATGAATAGTTGATCGTAGGCAGACTAACACAGTTCCCTCTAATCCCATTTGTGTTTGTCCTACTTCGGCCTGCTTTGACTGCTGTGTCACTGTACAGCTGGAACAAGAAGAACAACCCTGAGCCCTGGAATCAGCTTGACCCTACCTACCAGTACAAGGTACAGTACTGCCAACACTGTCAGCAATAAACACACTTTAACTCCAAAAAGTGTGTGTTTACTGCATCTTATTCCATTCTTGTTTGACTTGACAACAATGTAATAGTAATGTAGCCTATCAATAGCATGAGTTAAGCCAATCATATATTTTGCATCAATATAAGTAGCCAAGAGAATTATGTAAATCCTGCCATATTGTCTTCTTCCCCAGTTTGTGGCCATCGATACTGACTACAAGAACCTGAAGAAGGAGGGACCTCAATTCTGAGTATCTTCCCTCTATCCTAACGGCACCAAGTCCAGCCCGAAGAACGTCACTGAAGAATTAAAATCTGAGAAGAATTTGTCTCTCAACACTTCTAATGTATATAAATATTGGGAGATTGATCCATAATGTTAATGTCTATAAATTTGTCTGTTTGTTTTATCATAAACACTTCATTGTTAGTTTGACAGCCACTAAATTTAGCAATGAATGTGCGCATTATGAAAAGAGGCAAATTACAGTGAACAAAAATATACAAATGCAACATGCAACAATTTCAAAAATGTTACTGAGTTACAGATCATATAAGGAAATCAGTCATTTGAAACAAACTAACCTGGCCTTTTGGATTCTAGCTTGAAATATACTTATTCATGTTACCATACCAGAACTTAGTGATTACTTTACATGATGGGTTGGGAAGGTTACTTTCTAAATGTAATCCGTTACAGTTACTAGTTACTTGTCCAAAATTGTAATCAGTAACATAACTTTTGGATTACTATTAGATTACTTTCCCCTTAAGAGGCATTAGAAGAAGACAAAATGTATGTTACCAATTGAACAACATCTTATTGCAGGATAAATCCATGTTGAAGTTTACATAGCTGGCCATATATGGATGTTACATTTTACTTTATGGGGTGGTTATGTAGGCTTCTTCTAAACCATCGCTTTCTACTACATATAATAATACAATTAAATGATATCTTTACATTTAAAAATCAAAGTCTATCAGAATTCCAGACATTCCAATAAATGTTATACCCCTTGATCTTCAAGAATAGGACTTGGAAATATGGAAGAATAGATTAGCTAAATAGTTTTACCTGAGTGTAACCCCAAAACTAAGGACTTATTAGCCAGCCCTACACTGTTGTTTATGATTTTGTTGTCATGGAGGACTGATAGGGCTCATTAATAAATGCTGCTCTCATGGAATGGCATGCTTTGAGCACCACTGAAAAGTGCTATTTACATGTGTAAAATGAATGTCATATACTGTATTTGCTATAGGCCTGTTGTTAAACTTTTTTTGTTGGTGACACTTTGATAACTTGATAATATGCAGCTGTTTAAAGGGCAAATCCACAGATGAAACAATAACAAAACGGTGCCCCGCCTCTGTTTTGGTAAAAAGCTGAGGGATGGGCCTGGATAAATGTAACCACTCTCAGATTAATAGACAGAGCTATGGATGCAAGGACTGACCATCCATGATAACAACATTATTGTTGTAACTATGTTATGTGGCTATATAGTGTTTGTTTACATTTGCAATGTTTACAAACACTGGAGAAAAACAAGGTCATATTTTGGGTTCTCATGGAGTGTGACAGTTGAACTAAGCTCATGAGGCATTCATAAGTTATTTTCTTCAAGAATCAATGGGCATATATGGATGGATGTAGAAATGGATATAGCAACTACAGATTGCCCCTTTAAGTCTATTTGCTTGAGCATTTGTTCATTAGGCCTATGGATGTATTTATTTTTAATCAGCATGAATTAGATTGAGCAATAAAAGGCCCACTTTTATTCCATAGGCTGGGATCAGCACTCTGCAACTGTTGCAAGAGTGCATTTTCACAATGATTGATAGGCAGCTTAAACTTCTTGAATTCAACCATTATTGGGTTCAAATACACATTTAGATTTCTGAACTGCCATCCACTACAACCAAAATCCGTAAGGAGCAAATAGCTAAATGAGAGAGCAGCAGTGTGATTCACATCAATGCGCTATGAAGATATCAATAATAAGTGATATCCATATCGCCGTAGACTACACCACTGCTGTCATCCTTACCTCCAAGCGTTTATTCAAGTTGGATAATCTTTAAATGCCGACAGCAGTCGTACCATTGGAAGACATAGCTTGGACTGTAGCCTACGAATGCCTATTCCTGCTCTTTTCCCGCGATCCATCAAACACATTTAGTGTGTCATCATAGTGGTCTCTGACTTGTGGTCAGACTTGCTCAGGTGGAACAAACTTAAACTTGTGCCTTTTTTCAATGCTGAGTTGAATGTCATTGAGAAAGTGTCAAAGTTTTTTTCTCAACATCCTTTCTGAATTTAAAAGTAATCCTCAAAGTAATCATCTAGTTTTTCAAAAGTATCTGTAATCTGACCACAATATTTTTGCTGGTAACGTAACGGATTACAGTTACCGGGTTTTGTAAACCCCTACATGTAACGGATTACAGTTACCGGGTTTTTGTAATCCCCTACATGTAACGGATTACAGTTACCGGGTTTTTGTAATCCCCTACATGTAACGGATTACAGTTACCGGGTTTTTGTAATCCCCTACATGTAACGGATTACAGTTACCGGGTTTTTGTAATCCCCTACATGTAACGGATTACAGTTAACGGGTTTTTTCAATCCCCTACATGTAACGGATTACATGTAATCCGTTACTCCCCAACCCTGTTTTCATCTATAAGAAATGTGTATGTTGGGGGTCAAGGAAGGGTAAAGAGGAACTTGGTGTGTGGAAAGTGACTGAGAAAAGGGAATGTGCAGAAATTTCATAATTTGTTCAAATGTATTATTGTAGAATATGAATGTTCCTAAGGAGGGAGACAAAAGCCAGGAGTCTAGTTTCAGTCCTTGATAAGGCAGACCAGTTGCTGAGGAACTAGGACCATGAGGGATGTGGAACTCTACTCAAGATAATGTCAACAGTTGAAGAGAGAAGACACTGCTGGGAGGGGGGCCACAGGAGCCCACCCCGAAGACCATCTGATTATAGTCCTATCTCTCACACACACACACACACATTTCCACGCCCATGAGGGTCATAGACTTAGGCAGGGCCATGACCATACCAGTAAGAGGAACCTCCTGTGTTTCTGCATAATATTCAGAACCTAACAGGCCCTAATCTATGGATTTCACATGACTGGAAATACAGATGTGCATCTGTTGGTCACAGATATCTTTTTTAAAAAGGTAGGGGCGTGGATCAGAAAACCAGTCAATATCTGTTGTGACCACCATTTTCCTCATGCAGCGCCACACATCTCCTTCGCATAGAGTTAATCAGGCTGTTGATTGTGGGCTGTGGAATGTTGTCCCACTCCTCTTCAATGGCTGTGCGAAGTTGCTGGATGTTGGCAGGAACTGGAACACGCTGTCGTACACGTCGATCCAGATCACCCCAAACATGTTCAATGGGTGACAGTTTGTGCAGAAATTCTTTGTTTGTTCAAACCCACAGTTTCATCAGCTGTCTGGGTGGCTGGTCTCAGACGATGCCGCAGGTGAAGAAGCCGGATGTGGAGGACCTGGACTGGCGAGGTAACACGTGGTCTGCGGTAGTGAGGCCTGTTGGACATACTGCCAAATTCTCTAAAATGACGTATGCTAGAGAAATTAACATTCAATGAACTGATAGCAGCTCTGGTGGACATTGCTGCAATCAGCATGCCGACTGCACGCTCCCTCAAAACTTGAATTGTGGAATTGTGTTGTGTGACAAAACTGCACAATTTAGAATGGCCTTTTGTTGTCCCCAGTGCAAGGTGCACCTATGTAATGATTATGCTGTTTAATTAGCTTATTGATATGCCACACCTGTCTTGTGGATGGATTATCTTGGCAAAGGAGAAATGCTCACTAACAGGGATATTAACAAATGTGTGCACAAAAGTTGAGAGAAATAAGCTTTTTTTATGTAAGGAAAATGTCTAGGATTTTTTATTTCAGCTCATGAAACATGAAACCAACTTTTTACATGTTGTGTTTATATTTTTGTTAAGTCTAAATAAAAAGTATGGTCAATTTCTGAATGGAAATTGTCTACCTATGACTACCTATGGCTCTAAGCAAAAATAGTTAATACTACACGAAGCAAACACTTTCAATCAGTTGGTCAGCACAAAGGAAAAGAGTGGAGGTCGTACGTTCACCAGTGATAGTGTTTAGCCTGAGAACAGTTAAGCAGGAAGACAAGGCTCATGTCAGGCTGAAGACAAGGCTCATGTCGGGCTGAAGACAGGACTCATGTCAGGCTGAAGACAGGACTCATGTCAGGCTGAAGACAGGACTCATGTCGGGCTGAAGACAGGACTCATGTCGGGCTGAAGACAGGACTCATGTAGGGCTGAAGACAGGACTCATGTTGGGCTGAAGACAGGACTCATGTTGGGCTGAAGACAGGACTCATGTCAGGCTGAAGATAGGACTCATGTCAGGCTGAAGACAGGACTCATGTTGGGCTGAAGACAGGACTCATGTTGGGCTGAAGACAGGGCTCATGTCGGGCTGAAGACAGGACTCATGTCAGGCTGAAGACAGGACTCATGTTGGGCTGAAGACAGGACTCATGTTGGGCTGAAGACAGGGCTCATGTTGGGCTGAAGACAGGACTCATGTCGGGCTGAAGACAGGGCTCATGTAGGGCTGAAGACAGGACTCATGTTGGACTGAAGACAGGACTCATGTTGGGCTGAAGACAGGACTCATGTCAGGCTGAAGACAGGACTCATGTCGGGCTGAAGACAGGACTCATGTTGGGCTGAAGACAGGACTCATGTTGGGCTGAAGACAGGGCTCATGTTGGGCTGAAGACAGGACTCATATCAGGCTGAAGACAGGACTCATGTTGGGCTGAAGACAGGACTCATGTTGAGCTGAAGACAGGACTCATGTCAGGCTGAAGACAGGACTCATGTTGGGCTGAAGACAGGACTCATGTTGGGCTGAAGACAGGACTCATGTTGGGCTGAAGACAGGACTCATGTCAGGCTGAAGACAGGACTCATGTCGGGCTGAAGACAGGACTCATGTAGGGCTGAAGACAGGACTCATGTTGGGCTGAAGACAGGACTCATGTTGGGCTGAAGACAGGACTCATGTTGGGCTGAAGACAGGACTCATGTCAGGCTGAAGACAGGACTCATGTCGGGCTGAAGATAGGACTCATGTTGGGCTGAAGACAGGACTCATGTCGGGCTGAAGACAGGGCTCATGTTGGGCTGAAGACAGGACTCATGTTGGGCTGAAGACAGGACTCATGTCGGGCTGAAGACAGGACTCATGTTGGGCTGAAGACAGGACTCATGTTGGGCTGAAGACAGGACTCATGTCAGACTGAAGACCAGGCTCATGTAGGGCTGAGGACAGCTTCAAAGGAGTAGTGTTCTTCGCAAGGAAGAGAAGTGAAAATGACCAAAGGACGGGCGAGTATTGTGAGTGACGCTATAAAGAGGTATGTGCTCACCTCTTTCACCACTCTACCTGTCTTTCTCCGACAGACGCTGTGTGATTGGTCTTCTCTGAGTAGTGATTCCAAGAGCGAATCCCAATGTGTTACATTGAAGCGAGTATTGAAAGTCCTCAGGTTGTTTCGGAACAAGGCCATCCTCTTGAGCGCCCGATCCGACAAAATCTAGGCTAACACTTGTTGAAGCGATGATGGCGAGCTATATACTCTAGTCCACATCGATGCAATCAATCACAATATATATAAATAATTAGGGGGACAGCACACTAAAGAACTCAACCAAACGTGATTCTTAAATTATTGACAGGTCATCTTTTGAAGTTTTCACATGAAAGTAACACGTTTGTTTGATGCAATGCAAATCAACATCGGCTCAACAGCAAAGGCTGTACGACAACGTAGTGTTTCTAATACATGATTTTAACAGGGTATTACATACAGTATTGCAGTAAAAAGTAATAGAGCTGAAAAACATTATCTTCCCTGATGAACAACAGAAGAATCTGGGAAAGGGAGAAAGACAATTTTCTAAATAAACAGACAAGTCACGAGACAAGACACATTGAGAAAATCAAGTTATGTCATTCTCACAACCACCACAAGATTCCATAAATAAGATGGTTGGCACGTTTTGGTCAACAAAATAATATTTATGTTTACTTTGTGTTCATGTGTGTGGTGTTATCTAACAGGGGCTCTAAGAGATCCTCTGTTTGCTCTAATTCTAGCAACCCCTTGTCCATTACTACAGTACTAGTCTACAGCAAGAGGAAATGCCAGAGGAAATGCTTCTCTGTTTAAGAACTCTGAAGGCCACATCCTCCATCTACACAAAATCACAGTTACAAAACCAATAACTAACCTACTGACTGTGCTGCACTCCTTAGATCTAGACCTAGCTAATAAATAAGGTGACGTAACCAGATTTGATATGTGCATAACAAGGTTATTATAGTTTTGTAATGTATTATTTGTTTTTATTTCTATTCTAGAGTTTTATTTGAAATTCAGTTTAGTTTCAGCTTGTTTTCAGACTTGATTTACAAGTTTTATTTAGTTTCAGTTTGATAAAAACATGTATATTTTGCACAGGAAATAGGTTTGGTAATGATTCAATTATAAAACAATCCTAATGTGAATTTGATTTAAAGGATAAAGCTCCTAGACTGGTGCAAAAAATATGGTGGAAGGAAATTGTTTTTGCCCATGTTACCAATCTATAATGCTTTTTAACTTTAGTAGTAGATGTAAGAACAATCCAGTACCTTGCACATTTAAGAGGAAAAACAACACATTAAGTCATGGCACATTTGACATGTTATGTTTATGTAATATTAAACATGTGTCACCTGACCAACCCTTCAAATAGCGTTAATAAAAGCAGCTGCAACAGCAGCAAAAACATAACATTTTCTGTCCAAGTTAGAACTGCCAAAGGATGAGTTAGAAATCTACTGCAGAGATAGCCTGCAAGTTCTGTCATACTTTCCAGGTCGATGCCCAAACAGTTTGAGCTTCTAATTTTAAAATTAATCTCTCCAGAAATAAGTCTCTCACTGTTGCCACCTGTTATAGACCAATCAGCTCCCAGCTGCGCCCTTGACAACATATATGAATTGATTGCCCCCATATATCTTCAGAGTTCGTTCTGTTAGGTGACCTAAACTGGGATATGCTTAACGCCCCGGCCATTATACAATCTAAACTAGATGCCCTTAATCTCACACAAATTATCAAGGAACCCACCAGGTACAACACTAAATCCGTAAACATGGTCACCCTCATAGATATTACCCTGACCAACCTGCCTCCAAATACACCTCTAATGTTTTCAATCAAGATCTCAGCGATCACTGCCTCATTGCCTGCATCTGCTATGGGTCCGGGGTCAAACGACCACCCCTCATCACTGTCAAACGCTCCCAAACATGACTTAGAATATGTGGACAACTAAAAATACCTAGGTGTCTGGCTAGACAGTAAACTATCCTTCCAGACTCACATTAAGCATCTCCAATCCAAAATTAAATCTAGAATAGGCCTCCAACACTCTACTCAGTAAACTGGATGCAGTCTATCACAGTGCCATCCGTTTTGTCACCAAAGGTCCATATACCACCCACCACTGCGATCTGTATTCTCTCGTCGGCTGGCCCTACTTCATATTAGGTAAGCCAGACCCACTGGCTCAGGTCATCTATAAGTCTTTGCTAGGTAAAAGCTCCGCCCCTTTATCTCAGCTCACTGGTCACCATAGCAACACCCACCCGTAGCACGCGCTCCTTTGACCGCCTTTCACTTACAGTTCTCTGCTGCCAATGACTGGAATCGAAATTTCAAAATCGCTGAAGTTAGAGACTTATATCTCCCTCACTAACTTTAAGCATCAGCTATCTGAGCAGCTTACTGATCGCTGCAGCTGTACACAGCCCATCTGTAAATAGCCTTTTCAGTTACTAGTCCAATGCTCCAACCACTAGGCTACCTGCCGCTAAATGACATCGCTAATGTCAAGGATCGGTAGGATAGTCAGCTTTACGAGGTATGTTTGGCAGCATAAGTGAAGGATGCTTTGTTGTGAAATAGGAAGCTGATTCTAAATGTAATTTTGGATTGAAGATGCTTAATGTGAGTCTGGAAGGAGAGTTTACAGTCTAACCAGACACCTAGTTATTTGTAGTTGTCCACATATTCTAAGTCAGAACCGTCCAGAGTAGTGATTTTTATTTACCTTTATTTAACTAGGCAAGTCAGTTAAGAACAAATTGTTCTTTATTTTCAATGACGGCCTAGGAACAGTGAGTTAACTGCCTGTTCAGGGGAGAATGACAGATTTGTACCTTGTCAGCTCAGGGATTTGAACTTGCAACCTTCTGATTGCTAGTCCAACACTCTAACCACTAGGCTACCCTGCCACCCAATGCTAGTTGGGTGGGCAGCGATCGGTTGAAGAGTATGCATTTAGTTTTACGAGCATTTAAAAGTAGTTGGAGACCACGGAAGGAGTGTTGTATGGCATTGAAGCTTGTTTGGAGGTTTGTTAACACAGTGTCAGAAGAAGGGCCAGATGTATACAGAATGGTGTCATCTGCGTAGCGTGGATCAGAGAATCACCAGCAGCAATCACTGATGTTGCTCTCTTGGTTGGCCAGTCCAAGCAGATTACTTATATGTTCATGGTGGCAAAATAAATATGTACAAAACCAAACTACAAAAAAGGCATGCCCAACAAATAGGTCAACTAACACAAAGAAACAAATATAGGCCGGTTGAGAGGCTTCTGTGCATCCTCTTCTCCCGGACTGCCAATCATCCTTATGGCCCACACCTGAGTAATTATCAATGTTTCCCGGCAGAGCACATCACTTAAACCGGTTTCTGCTGCCCCTAGGGATGAGGTGGAAGTGTAGTATGTTGTCTATCTATGTGCCTCATGCTACCCCCCATATCATAACAATATCACACAGAGAGAAGGAGGAAATAACAATAAGCTATAACAATTATCTCCCATTTAGGGCAATTACATTATGACATAGGTTAAAGGGGAAATCAGCAGTAGAAACAATAACAGTGTCCTCCTGTCTCTACT
The DNA here is from genome assembly GCF_034236695.1 of Oncorhynchus nerka. Lineage (NCBI taxonomy): Eukaryota > Metazoa > Chordata > Actinopteri > Salmoniformes > Salmonidae > Oncorhynchus > Oncorhynchus nerka. The sequence goes on along the minus strand of NW_027038127.1, from coordinate 11,092 downwards.
TCAGTGAAATTCATACAAAGCTATGGATGGAAGGACAGACCATTTTAGGACCACTATTGTTTTCACTATATATTTTACCTCTTGGGATGTCATTCGAAAACATAATGTTAACTTTCACTACTATGCGGATGACACAGCTGTTCATTTCAATGAAACATGGTGAAGCCCCAAAATTGCACTCACTAGAAGCCTGTGTTTCAGACATATGGGAAGTGGATGGCTGCAAACTCTCTACTTTTAAACTCGGACAAAACAGAGATGCTTGTTCTAGGTCCCAAGAAACAAAGAGATCTGCTGTTGAATCTGACAAATTAATCTTAATGGTTGTACAGTCGCCTCAAATAAAACTGTGAAGGACCTAGGCGTTACCTGACCCTGATCTCTCGTTTGACGAACATATCAAGACTGTTTCAAGACAGCTTTTTTTCCATCTACTTAATGTTGTAACGACCATCCCGATCCGGGAGCCGTAATCATCATCTGACAATTAATTAGCATAACGCAACGGACATAAATATTACTAGAAAATTCGATTCATTAAACCGCAAGGAAATATATTGAAACACAGCTTAGCCTTTTTTGTTAATCATCCTGTCATCTCAGATTTTGAAAATATGTTTACAGACAAAGCAAGACAAGCATTTGTGTAAGTTTATCATAGCCTACATAGCATTTGTACCTATTAGCAGCAGGCAACCTGGTCACGAAAAATCAGAAAAGCAATCAAATTAAATAGTTAACCTTTGATGAGCTTTGGATGTTTTCTACTACAGACTGCCAGTTAGATAGCAAATGTTCCTTTTTTCCCTAAATATTATTTTTGTAGGTGAAACAGGCTCCGTTTGATCTTCACGCTTGGCTGAGAAATCAACCGAAATTAAGGTCACTAAAACGCTGAAGGACCAAAATTAGCTCCATAATATCGACAGAAACATGGCAAATGTTGTTTATAATCAATCCTAAGGTGTTTTTCAAATATCTATTTGATACGATATCCACCGACAGCTGTGTTTTCAGTAGGACCGGTGGAAAATGGCTACCTCTGTATTTTACGCAAGAATCACTCTGAGAGCCATCAGGTGACCACTTACGCACATAGTCGCTTTACGCCATTCTTCAATTATAAATGCGTGAAACTATGTCAAAATGAAGTTGCAGACAACTTGGGGAATACGTAGAAAAGGAATCTGGTTGATAGCCCATTCACTGCTCAATAGGGACACATCGGAATGCAGAGCTTTCAAAACATGAGTCACTTCCGGATTGATTTTCTCAGGCTTTCGCCTGCAATATGAGTTCTGTTATACTCACAGACAAAAATGTAAGGCTTTTGGAAACTTTAGAGTGTTTTCTATCCTAAGCTGTCAATTATATGCATATTCTAGCATCTTGAACCTGACAAAATAGCCTGCTTCATACTGTGTCTTATTTCCAAAAATGAAAATACTGCCCCTAGTTATTAAACATTGCAAAAATCAGAAACTTTCTGTCCAAAATTATAGAAAAATGTATCCATGCTTTTGTTACTTTTAGGTTAGACTACTGCAATGCTCTACTTTCCGGCTACCCGGATAAAGCACTAAATAAACTTCAGTTAGTGCTAAATACGGCTGCTAGAATCCTGACTAGAACCAAAACATTTGATCATATTACTCCAGTGCTAGCCTCCCTACACTGGCTTCCTGTCAAGGCAAGGGCTGATTAAAAGGTTTTACTGCTAACCTACAAAGCATTACATGGGCTTGCTCCTACCTATCTCTCTGATTTGGTCCCACAAGAATTGTCCCTAGAATTTCTAAGCAAACAGCTGGAGGCAGGGCTTTCTCCTATAGAGCTCCATTTTTATGGAATGGTCTGCCTGCCCATGGGAGAGACGCAAACTCGGTCTCAACCTTTAAGTCTTTACTGAAGACTCATCTCTTCAGTGGGTCATATGCTTGAGTGTAGTCTGGCCCAGGAGTGTGAAGGTGAATGGAAAGGCCCTGGAGCAACTAACCGCCCTTGGAGCAACTAACCGCCCTTGCTGTCTCTGCCTGGCCGGTTCCCCTCTTTCCACTGGGATTCTACACCTGCATTGCTTGCTGTTTGGGGTTTTAGGCTGGGTTTCTGTACAGCACTTTGAGATATCAGCTGATGTACGAAGGGCTATTTAAATAAATTTGATTTGATCCATTGTATCAAAATGATAGATTTAACCATGTTTTGAGGCTATATAGTGTTTGTTTACATTTACTTTGTTTACAGACATTGGAGTAAAACAAGCTTATGTTTTGGATTCTGATGGGGTACGGCAGTTGAACTAGGCTCATGGGGCATTTGTAAACTAATGTGCAGTCTTCAAGAATCAATGGGTACATATACAAATCATTTATAAGTCCAAAAATGGATGTTGCAACCTCTGATATCCCCTTTAATAGGAATATGATCACAATTGTACTAACAAGATCGTATTGTGCAACATTGGAATAAAACATCTAATTATGAACCCTAGTGCACCTATCAAAGTCTGCAGAATTAGAGTTCAAAAGCTCATTCCTCCATCCTTTTTAGGACAGAGGAAGAGGATGAGTAACTATTTTTCAAACAGATAATTGTATTTGTCAATTGTTCATCTATACAACTACTGCGCAGAAAACAATTGAGGAGTGAAGTTATGAGTTGCCCGGCACAGTCCACACCCAGGGGTTGAAGGTCAACCAGGAAGAGGTGGTTGTCTGTACCACCTAGAGGAACAGATTAGAGAGACAAGCAGTAAGGATCTCTGTGACCTCTTATTGTCATAACTGGCAATTATGAACTATGTGCTAAATTTTGGAAATGTGGAGGCCTAGATAATAAAAGATATAAACACATTTTTATATGAATCAAAATAAAGCTTTAAAATAAAGTTGTCCTCTATTAACTAGGCAAGTCAGTTAAGAACAAATGATTATTTACAATGAAGGCCTACACCAACCAAACCCTAACCCGAAAGACGCTGGACCAATTGTGCACCGCCATATGGGACTCCCAATCACGGCCGGTTGTGATACAGCCTGAAATCGAGCCAGGGTCTGTAGTGACGCCCCTAGCATCACTACAACCCCTGCCTTAGATCACTGTGCCACTCTGGAGCCCACTTGGGTTGATGGGTAAAAACAAGAAATGTATCAAAGGTGAAGGATGCTAGTTCTGTCCTTTCATAGATGTTTAATTGGTGTTTACCACAGACCTCTTGCCTACTGTTCCCCTGCTGTTTCATTCCATGCACTAGCAGTATTAGCTCTACATTGACCAGACCTGTCCATCTCTGTAAGTATGCATGATTACACTCTCCTAGATATAGTAATTATTTGGACAGTCAAGCTAAAACTTTTAATTTGGCTCTATACTCCAGCATTTTGGATTTGACATTTGGAGTTCACGATTCATTCATGGTTACCCGTAATCATGGTTGCATCCACATGAATGTAGAAGTGTTCAGAAACCCATTCTATTCTATTTAAAAATGTAAATAACACAATAAATGATTTACCATTCATTTCTATTGGGCACAACATCATTTGAAACACAGCCAAATCAAACGGCAAATGCATCCAATACGTTTGTCGTCCCAAGCTTGATGTTGTCATTGCGCGCTAAGAATACGGGACCAAATACTAAACTTTTGAATACTTTAATACACTGATTTAAGTGTGTTCTTGACACACTTAAACCAGTGCGCCTGGCACCTACTACCATACCCCGTTCAAAGGCACTTGTGGATTGTGTATGTGTGCCATTCACCCTCTGACGAAAAATCCATCCACGGAGGAAAAAAATACAATATTGGAGTTTAATTGAATAAGAGAAACGCTGAGAAATGTAGAGATGAAAATAAAGAGAATGGACGACCTGGAAAGTAATGTTTGGGAAAGATTTGGTGAAGTGGTAAAAGAGAATGATAGCAGGCTATGTTATGTGTGATGATTGTGAGGCGCTATGCAAATTCTGTTCAGATGGGTTAAATGGAAACCGAAATCTGGACACTGTCTGTAGGTCTACAACCACTCACATAGCCGCAATATTAACTCCTGCCGAATTAAGCATTTCTTGCAGTACAATTACACCAAATGTAGCTTAAATTTAGACCTGGGGACAGGAGTGGAGAATATGTTCGGTTAGATACTTTCTGTTGAGGTCCTATCTTTATCAGAATCATAAAAGCAGATAGTTGCCTATTTCAACCACATAAAATATGCATCCAAGCCAAACTGAAATCTTATCAGAAATATCTTCATGTTGGGTCGTTTTCACAGCTTTCTATTTCCTTACAACCAGTCAACCTGACATAATTTGACCATTTTGTTTGTTATTGCATTTTCTCCTGATCCCTAAAAGCCCTTGCTCCGCGAAAGAAGCAATGACAGAGAACACTTTACTGGTGTCAACTAGATTGAAGCATAAATTCTATCGATGTATGACATGATTCTGGTGAGCAAGGGTTTATTTAGTCTTGGACTAGGCAACATGTAACGACAGAAGAGAGGCGGCATGTGTCTAATTATAGACACATTGACTAAGAAATAGCCTACCAAAATGTCTGAAATTATAAGGAGAAACATAACCTATCTAAATCAGGCAACAACAAAAAAATCCTACACCTATTCCAAAAAATTGTTCTGTCATCTCTGACTGTATTCTACAGCACTATAGGCTATTAGCGGTTTAGGGTCGGGTGCGGGCCTCAGATTTTCACTTCATCACATATAGTCGGAAGGTTGTGGATGGGTTATTAGCAATTGCTAGCGGGTACCGGTGAATAAACAGCTGACGACGCACAAACATAGCAGCGGGAAGTAGTTTGGGGGTAGGCAATGCAGGAACGAAAAAACATTGCCAGCGGTGAAAATGTCTGTATGGGTCCACTAATACAGGACTAGTAAAGGCCCAGTGCACTACTTTTGTGAGAGAAAAAAATACTATATGTATTTGATTGTTCACCAGCATGTGTAACTTGAGTATGATACTGTAATGAAACAGCAGGGAGCAGGTCTCGAGCCCATGATCCGGCGCACTATCGACTGTGCCGCAAAAGCATGCTCGTGCCGCTCGTCGATTTCCGAGGTTATAAACCCAGGGTCCTTACACTACTCCCTCCTTTCAAAGAGCGCGTCCTCGCGCTAGCTTACGACTCTACGTCTTACAGGAACGCGCTCACCGGCCAAGCACACGCACTATCGTGGATGCAAGGTCCGATCCCTTCCGACACCAATGTAATGAAACAGGCAGGGAGCAGGTCTCGAACCCTGGACGTTCTATAGCCCGAGGTCCGGCGCGCTATCGACTGTGCCGCAAAAGCATGCTCGTGCGGCAGGGTCGAATTTCTGCGCTTATAATACTTATCAGATCAAAACAGCTGATCTGATAATTCTTGAAAAACTTTGCAAATGAAACATATTTTTAAACTGAAATAGTCTATTCATGCCTTTAACCTTTTAGTAGATGCTTTTATCCAGAGCAACTTACAGTAGTGAGTGCATAAATGTTCATACTGCTCCTCTGTGGGAATCGAACTCACAACCCTAGCGTTGCAAGCACCATGCTCTACCAACTGAGACACATCATTACATCTAATCATCACAAACCACTTGATGTGTCAATGTATTCAATTACTGTATTGTGCATAGTTTTTCTTCATGGTGATGGAAAGTCTACAGGTACAAACCTAACATTTAGGCTACAATACAGTAATGTACACTTACATTAAGTGATTTGTAAATATGGTAAATGAATACTGTTCGAAAAGTGGTTGTTTTCCATGTTATTTGATTAAGAACATTTTTTAGTTTGATGTGGATGTTTGGTGTCTTTGCCCATAACTTTGCACCTTTTGATGTAAATATTTCAGGACAGGGTTTTGTTCTTTCTGGGTGCCATTCGAATGACATCACAGAGAAAGGGACAGGTCAACAACTCTTACAATTCCAACTATTGAATCCTGCAAGATATGGTTCTTAATTATACAAGTACCTTTTTTTTGCCAAAGCAGAGATGTGAAAGATGTTTTTGCCTTCACTACAGATGTCTATATCAGTCCGCTAATAAAACAAATGAAATGTATGAATATATTTTTGAAATTCAGATTTTTCAGTGGATGCTGCAGCACCCTCAGCACCCTTACTTCCTGCGGCTATGCACACGTCTATAGAAAACAGACTGGGCTCTCCACTTTCCACTAGCATTATTTTAGCAAGTGTTAAAATAACTCACTTCCGACAGACACAAGTAAAAACTCTTTACCAAAATGTTGTAGCAGCCTACAGTACATATAAACATTAGCGATCTGACATACTGTTTCAGCAAAGCAAACCCTAAATGCTTTTGAAGCCTTTGGTATTTTTTGTTGAGGCCTAAATGTATAAATACCCCAGTGTAAAAGGTTGTGTAGTGTTATTTGGTATACTGTTTTGTAAGATGTGTTTATATATTGTGTTATAGGGCATGCTGTAGGCTATCAGTCTGATCAACTGTAGCCTACTATGCGTCCTGTCCCATCTGGTCCAGGGAAAAGAAACGGCAATGTAATGTGTGTATAGCCTAAGCCAATGTATTTATGTTAAGAGAAAATGTGAATTATCAAATTTAATTTATATTCAAACTTCTGTTGGCTAGGCTACCTATGCCTTTTTTTAATCCAAAATGAACGACTGGAATTCATCAAATTAACAAATAGGGATGACATAGGTTGCTAGATTGTTCTAATGCACGTGTAACTTTTTTATTACAGATTTAGCCTATATAGGTCCACATGCCGCCACATGATGCAACCTATCGTAAAGCAAACTCAGCCATGTTAGTTATATTGTCTAATAGGAGTTATCTCTGTGCCTGTGTAATGGCATGAAACAATAGGATAAAGTGGCTCTCACTCTGCTCGCCCTGACCAAGTTAGCTTCCTGTGTAGCAGTTTTTTTTAAATGACTGCTTTGGCAATGCCCAGGTTTAGCTACTAGCTAGGCTATGCTGGAATTCCTTAGTTTTGTTGTTTTCAGAAAAACAATCTCCTTGGGCAATATTAGAGTGGGATTGATTTGCCCGACGGCTCAGTTTACTTGCCCCAGTCAGGGCGAACCTTAAGGTCCTTGCTACAATTAAGTTCCGGAGTTTTACCTGGTTACCATCACCTCTGCTCAAACACGCTCTGCATTACGCAACGTATGCAACACGTACGCAAAAATAAAATTCTAATTACTTTTGTCAAAATTAATATAATAATCTTGAAATGAGTATGATAATCAAAAAAAAGAGACACTGCAAATGTCTAATTGTATGGCAAGTATATTTGTTTGTCTGTTTTCAATGCTTGACACATGTAAATAATGAAATACCTCCCAAATAAACATTTGTACTTTTACTGAGGATACACTCTAAAAATGAGGGGTTCAATAAGGGTTCTTCTAAGATCCTCAAAGTTCTTTGAAGAACCTTAGGGTTCTTGGCACTAAAAATTGGCCCCAAAAGGTTCTTCCAAGAACCCTCGACAACTACTGTGATTATTATTATTTGACCATGCTGGTCATTTAGGAACATTTGAACATCTTGGCCATGTTCTGTTATAATCTCCACCCGGTACAGCCAGAAGAGGACTGGCCACCCCTCATAGCCTGGTTCCTCTCTAGGTTTCTTCCTAGGTTTTGGCCTTTCTATGGAGTTTTTCCTACCCACCGTGCTTCTACACCTGCATTGCTTGCTGTCTGGGGTTTTAGTCTGGGTTTCTGTACAGCACTTTGAGATATCAGCTGATGTACGAAGGGCTATATAAATCCATTTGATTTGAATTTGATTTGATCGAGGAACCTCCTTAGTTGGCGGGGTTCTTGCAGGAACCTAACTACCCAACTGAAACATGTGTCTGTAGGTATACAGAGAAGGAGGTATACAAAGGTATGTCAATTGATATTGGTACGTTATGCAGATCACATATACCATCCTCCTCCCTTACCTCTTCAATGAATAGCCCATAGGCCTTTACATTATGGACAAGGTATGTGAATGGAAACCATTATCAAAACAGTTTTTTATATTCACATTTACCACAAAAACCAAGGTATGATTACTGTTGTGTGCATGTTTTGTTAATCGTCTGTATAATTAATATTTTTGGGATTCCCTACACCTCCGATGAATATAACAGGAAACCTGTTCGATCACCATGCACTGCACCCATCTATCTTCAGAGTCATCGCTGCTAGGCGACCTAAACTGGAACATGCTTAACACCCCAGCCATCCTACACCCTAAAACTTGGTGCCCTACGATCTCACACAAATTGTATCAATGAACCTACCAGAGTACCCCCCAAGCCTTATGGCACGGGCACCCTCATAGATATCATCCTAACCAACTTCCCCTCTAAATACACCTCCGCTGTCTCTCAACCAAGATCCTGCCGCGATCACTGCCTCATTGCCTGCATCCGTAATGGGTCAGCGGTCAAACGACCTCCACTCATCTGTAAAAACGCTCCTGAAACCGCTTCAGCGAGCAGGTTTTCTAATCGACCTGGCCGGGTATCCTGGAAGGATATTGATCTCATCCGTCAAGTAGAGGATGCCTGGATATTTTTTAAAAATGCCTTCCTAACAATCTTAAATAAACATGCCCCATTCAAGAAATTTAGAACCAGGAACAGATATAGCCCTTGGTTCTCCCCAGACCTGACTGCCCTTAACCAACACAAAACATCCTATGGCGTTCTGCATTTAGCCGAACAGCCCCCGTGATATGCAGCTGTTCAGGAAAGCAGAAACCATTATACACAGGCAGTTAGAAAAGCCAAGGCTAGCTTTTTCAAGCAAATTTGCTTCCTGCAGCACTAACTCTAAAAGTTCTGGGAGAATAAGAACACCTCCTCCCAGCTGCCACTGCACTGAAGATAGGAAACACTGTCACCACTGATAAATCCACCATAATTGAGAATTTCAATAAGCATTTTCTCGGCTGGCCATGCTCACCTATAGCAGCTCCTACCCCGGGTCAACCTTTACTGCACCCCAACAGCAACTCGCCCAAGCCTTCCCCATTTCTCCTTCTCCCAAATCCATTCAGCTGAAGTTCTGAAAGAGCTGAAAATCTGGACCCCTACAAATCAGCCGGGCTAGACAATCTGGACCCTTTCTTTCTAAAATTATCTGCCGAAATTGTTGCCACCCCTATTACTAGCCTGTTCAACCTCTCTTTCGTGTCATCTGAGATTCCCAAAGATTGGAAAGCAGCTGCGGTCATCCCCTCTTCAAAGGGGGGACACTCTTGACCCAAACTGCTACAGACCTATATCTATCCTACCATGCCTTTCTAAGGTCTTCGAAAGCCAAGTCAACAAACAGATTACCGACCATTTCGAATCTCACCATACCTTCTCTGCTATGCAATCTGGTTTCAGAGCTGGTCATGGGTGCACCTCAGCCACGCTCAAGGTCCTAAACGATATCTTAACCGCCATCGATAAGAAACATTACTGTGCAGCCGTATTCATTGATCTGGCCAAGGCTTTCGACTCTGTCAACCACCACATCCTCATCGGCAGACTCGACAGCCTTGGTTTCTCAAATGATTGCCTCGCCTGGTTCACCAACTACTTCTCTGATAGAGTTCAGTGTGTCAAATCGGAGGGTCTGCTGTCCGGACCTCTGGCAGTCTCTATGGGGGTGCCACAGGGTTCAATTCTTGGACCGACTCTCTTCTCTGTATACATCAATGAGGTCGCTCTTGCTGCTGGTGAGTCTCTGATCCACCTCTACGCAGACGACACCATTCTGTATACTTCCGGCCCTTCTTTGGACACTGTGTTAACAACCCTCCAGGCAAGCTTCAATGCCATACAACTCTCCTTCCGTGGCCTCCAATTGCTCTTAAATACAAGTAAAACTAAATGCATGCTCTTCAACCGATCGCTACCTGCACCTACCCGCCTGTCCAACATCACTACTCTGGACGGCTCTGACTTAGAATACGTGGACAACTACAAATACTTAGGTGTCTGGTTAGACTGTAAACTCTCCTTCCAGACCCATATCAAACATCTCCAATCCAAAGTTAAATCTAGAATTGGCTTCCTATTTCGCAACAAAGCATCCTTCACTCATGCTGCCAAACATACCCTTGTAAAATTGACCATCCTACCAATCCTCGACTTTGGCGATGTCATTTACAAAATAGCCTCCAATACCCTACTCAACAAATTGGATGCAGTCTATCACAGTGCTATCCGGTTTGTCACCAAAGCCCCACATACTACCCACCATTGCGACCTGTACGCTCCTCGTTGGCTGGCCCTCGCCCCGTCGCCAACCCACTGGCTCCATGTCATCTACAAGACCCTGCTAGGTAAAGTCCCCCTAGTCTCAGCTCGCTGGTCACCATAGCATCTCCCACCTGTAGCACACGCTTCCAGCAGGTATATCTCTAGTCACCCCAAAACCACCTTTTCTTTGGCCGCCTCTCCTTCCAGTTCTCTGCTGCCAATGACTGGAACGAACTACAAAATCTCTTAAATTGGAAACACTTATCTCCCTCACTAGCTTTAAGCACCAACTGTCAGAGCATCTTACAGATTACTGCACCTGTACATAGCCCACCTATAATTTAGCCCAAACAACTACCTCTTTCCCAACTGTATTTAATTTATTTATTTATTTTGCTCCTTTGCACCCCATTATTTGTATTTCTACTTTGCACATTCTTCCATTGCAAACTACCATTCCAGTGTTTTACTTGCTATATTGTATTTACTTTGCCACCATGGCCTTTTTTTGCCTTTACCCTCCCTTCTCACCTAATTTGCTCACATTGTATATAGACTTTTTTATTTTTTTTTTTTTTACCATTCCAGTTTTATATTGTATTTACTGTACCATGTTTTTTGCCTTTTACATCCCTTCTCACCTAATTTGCTCACTCTTGTTTTTTTTGTTTTGTTTTTTTACTGTATTATTGACTGTATGTTTGTTTTACTCCATGTGTAACTGTGTCGCTTTGCTTTGCTTTATCTTGGCCAGGTCGCAATTGTAAAATGAGAACTTGTTCTCAACTTGCTTACCTGGTTAAATAAAGGTGAAATAAATAAAATAAA
>NW_027038126.1:7042-26203 GCF_034236695.1 Oncorhynchus nerka | reverse complement strand
CTGTTACTAAAGGACCTAGCGAGGTGCTGCTGAGGAACACACTGTTACTAAAGGACCTAGCGAGGTGCTGCTGAGGACCACAGTGTTACTAAAGGACCTAGCGAGGTGTTGCTGAGGACCACACTGTTACTAAAGGACCTAGCGAGGTGTTGCTGAGGACCACACTGTTACTAAAGGACCTAGCGAGGTGTTGCTGAGGAACACAGTGTTACTAAAGGACCTAGCGAGGTGTTGCTGAGGACCACACTGTTACTAAAGGACCTAGCGAGGTGTTGCTGAGGACCACACTGTTACTAAAGGACCTAGCGAGGTGCTGCTGAGGAACACAGTGTTACTAAAGGACCTAGCGAGGTGCTGAAGAGGAACACACTGTTACTAAAGGACCTAGCGAGGTGTTGCTGAGGAACACACTGTTACTAAAGGACCTAGCGAGGTGCTGCTGAGGAACACACTGTTACTAAAGGACCTAGCGAGGTGTTGCTGAGGAACACAGTGTTACTAAAGGACCTAGCGAGGTGCTGCTGAGGAACACACTGTTACTAAAGGACCTAGCGAGGTGTTGCTGAGGAACACACTGTTACTAAAGGACCTAGCGAGGTGTTGCTGAGGAACACAGTGTTACTAAAGGACCTAGCGAGGTGCTGAAGAGGAACACACTGTTACTAAAGGACCTAGCGAGGTGCTGATGAGGACCACACTGTTACTAAAGGACCTAGAGAGGTGTGAGGACCACACTGTTACTAAAGGACCTAGCGAGGTGTTGCTGAGGAACACACTGTTACTAAAGGACCTAGCGAGGTGTTGCTGAGGAACACACTGTTACTAAAGGACCTAGCGAGGTGTTGCTGAGGAACACACTGTTACTAAAGGACCTAGCGAGGTGTTGCTGAGGACCACACTGTTACTAAAGGACCTAGCGAGGTGTTGCTGAGGACCACACTGTTACTAAAGGACCTAGCGAGGTGTTGCTGAGGAACACACTGTTACTAAAGGACCTAGCGAGGTGTTGCTGAGGACCACAGTGTTACTAAAGGACCTAGCGAGGTGCTGAAGAGGAACACACTGTTACTAAAGGACCTAGCGAGGTGTTGCTGAGGACCACACTGTTACTAAAGGACCTAGCGAGGTGCTGCTGAGGAACACAGTGTTACTAAAGGACCTAGCGAGGTGTTGCTGAGGAACACACTGTTACTAAAGGACCTAGCGAGGTGTTGCTGACGAACACACTGTTACTAAAGGACCTAGCGAGGTGTTGATGAGGAACACACTGTTACTAAAGGACCTAGCGAGGTGTTGCTGAGGAACACACTGTTACTAAAGGACCTAGCGAGGTGTTGCTGAGGAACACAGTGTTACTAAAGGACCTAGCGAGGTGTTGCTGAGGAACACAGTGTTACTAAAGGACCTAGCGAGGTGCTGCTGAGGAACACACTGTTACTAAAGGACCTAGCGAGGTGTTGCTGAGGAACACACTGTTACTAAAGGACCTAGCGAGGTGTTGCTGAGGAACACACTGTGAGGAACACACTACTAAAGGACCTAGCGAGGTGTTGCTGAGGAACACAGTGTTACTAAAGGACCTAGCGAGGTGCTGAAGAGGAACACACTGTTACTAAAGGACCTAGCGAGGTGCTGAAGAGGAACACACTGTTACTAAAGGACCTAGCGAGGTGTTGCTGAGGAACACACTGTTACTAAAGGACCCTAGCTTAGGTGTTGCTGAGGAACACACTGTTACTAAAGGACCTAGCGAGGTGCTGAAGAGGAACACACTGTTACTAAAGGACCTAGCGAGGTGTTGCTGAGGAACACACTGTTACTAAAGGACCTAGCGAGGCTGCTGAGGAACACTGTTACTAAAGGACCTAGCGAGGTGTTGCTGAGGAACACACTGTTACTAAAGGACCTAGCGAGGTGTTGCTGAGGAACACAGTGTTACTAAAGGACCTAGCGAGTGTTGCTGAGGAACACAGTGTTACTAAAGGACCTAGCGAGGTGCTGCTGGGGAACACACTGTTACTAAAGGACCTAGCGAGGTGTTGCTGAGGAACACACTGTTACTAAAGGACCTAGCGAGGTGTTGCTGAGGAACACACTGTTACTAAAGGACCTAGCGAGGTGTTGCTGAGGAACACAGTGTTACTAAAGGACCTAGCGAGGTGCTGAAGAGGAACACACTGTTACTAAAGGACCTAGCGAGGTGTTGCTGAGGAACACACTGTTACTAAAGGACCTAGCGAGGTGCTGCTGAGGAACACACTGTTACTAAAGGACCTAGCGAGGTGTTGCTGAGGAACACAGTGTTACTAAAGGACCTAGCGAGGTGCTGCTGAGGAACACACTGTTACTAAAGGACCTAGCGAGGTTGCTGAGGAACACACTGTTACTAAAGGACCTAGCGAGGTGTTGCTGAGGAACACAGTGTTACTAAAGGACCTAGCGAGGTGCTGAAGAGGAACACACTGTTACTAAAGGACCTAGCGAGGTGCTGATGAGGACCACACTGTTACTACAGGACCTAGAGAGGTGTGAGGACCACACTGTTACTAAAGGACCTAGCGAGGTGTTGCTGAGGAACACACTGTTACTAAAGGACCTAGCGAGGTGTTGCTGAGGAACACACTGTTACTAAAGGACCTAGCGAGGTGTTGCTGAGGAACACACTGTTACTAAAGGACCCTAGCGAGGTGTTGCTGAGGACCACACTGTTACTAAAGGACCTAGCGAGGTGTTGCTGAGGACCACACTGTTACTAAAGGACCTAGCGAGGTGTTGCTGAGGAACACACTGTTACTAAAGGACCTAGCGAGGTGTTGCTGAGGACCACAGTGTTACTAAAGGACCTAGCGAGGTGCTGAAGAGGAACACACTGTTACTAAAGGACCTAGCGAGGTGTTGCTGAGGACCACACTGTTACTAAAGGACCTAGCGAGGTGCTGCTGAGGAACACAGTGTTACTAAAGGACCTAGCGAGGTGTTGCTGAGGAACACACTGTTACTAAAGGACCTAGCGAGGTGTTGCTGAGGAACACACTGTTACTAAAGGACCTAGCGAGGTGTTGATGAGGAACACACTGTTACTAAAGGACCTAGCGAGGTGTTGCTGAGGAACACTGTTACTAAAGGACCTAGCGAGTGTTGCTGAGAACACAGTGTTACTAAAGGACCTAGCGAGGTGTTGCTGAGGAACACAGTGTTACTAAAGGACCTAGCGAGGTGCTGCTGAGAACACACTGTTACTAAAGGACCTAGCGAGGTGTTGCTGAGGAACACAGTGTTACTAAAGGACCTAGCGAGGTGCTGAAGAGGAACACTGTTACTAAAGGACCTGCGAGGTGCTGAAGAGGAACACACTGTTACTAAAGGACCTAGCGAGGTGTTGCTGAGGAACACACTGTTACTAAAGGACCTAGCGAGGTGTTGCTGAGGAACACACTGTTACTAAAGGACCTAGCGAGGTGCTGAAGAGGAACACACTGTTACTAAAGGACCTAGCAGGTGTTGCTGAGGAACACACTGTTACTAAAGGACCTAGCGAGGTGCTGCTGAGGAACACACTGTTACTAAAGGACCTAGCGAGGTGTTGCTGAGGAACACACTGTTACTAAAGGACCTAGCGAGGTGTTGCTGAGGAACACAGTGTTACTAAAGGACCTAGCGAGGTGTTGCTGAGGAACACAGTGTTACTAAAGGACCTAGCGAGGTGCTGCTGGGGAACACACTGTTACTAAAGGACCTAGCGCGAGGTGTTGCTGAGGAACACACTGTTACTAAAGGACCCTAGCGAGGTGTTGCTGAGGAACACACTGTTACTAAAGGACCTAGCGAGGTGTTGCTGAGGAACACAGTGTTACTAAAGGACCTAGCGAGGTGCTGAAGAGGAACACACTGTTACTAAAGGACCTAGCGAGGTGTTGCTGAGGAACACACTGTTACTAAAGGACCTAGCGAGGTGCTGCTGAGGAACACACTGTTACTAAAGGACCTAGCGAGGTGTTGCTGAGGAACACAGTGTTACTAAAGGACCTAGCGAGGTGCTGCTGAGGAACACACTGTTACTAAAGGACCTAGCGAGGTGTTGCTGAGGAACACACTGTTACTAAAGGACCTAGCGAGGTGTTGCTGAGGAACACAGTGTTACTAAAGGACCTAGCGAGGTGCTGAAGAGGAACACACTGTTACTAAAGGACCTAGCGAGGTGCTGATGAGGACCACACTGTTACTACAGGACCTAGAGAGGTGTGAGGACCACACTGTTACTAAAGGACCTAGCGAGGTGTTGCTGAGAACACACTGTTACTAAAGGACCTAGCGAGGTGTTGCTGAGAACACACTGTTACTAAAGGACCTAGCGAGGTGTTGCTGAGGAACACACTGTTACTAAAGGACCCTAGCGAGTGTTGCTGAGGACCACACTGTTACTAAAGGACCTAGCGAGGTGTTGCTGAGACCACACTGTTACTAAAGGACCTAGCGAGGTGTTGCTGAGGAACACACTGTTACTAAAGGACCTAGCGAGGTGTTGCTGAGGACCACAGTGTTACTAAAGGACCTAGCGAGGTGCTGAAGAGAACACACTGTTACTAAAGGACCTAGCGAGGTGTTGCTGAGGACCACACTGTTACTAAAGGACCTAGCGAGGTGCTGCTGAGGAACACAGTGTTACTAAAGGACCTAGCGAGGTGTTGCTGAGGAACACACTGTTACTAAAGGACCTAGCGAGGTGTTGCTGAGGAACACACTGTTACTAAAGGACCTAGCGAGGTGTTGATGAGGAACACACTGTTACTAAAGGACCTAGCGAGGTGTTGCTGAGGAACACACTGTTACTAAAGGACCTAGCGAGGTGTTGCTGAGGAACACAGTGTTACTAAAGGACCTAGCGAGGTGTTGCTGAGGAACACAGTGTTACTAAAGGACCTAGCGAGGTGCTGCTGAGGAACACACTGTTACTAAAGGACCTAGCGAGGTGTTGCTGAGGAACACTGTTACTAAAGGACCTAGCGAGGTGTTGCTGAGGAACACACTGTTACTAAAGGACCTAGCGAGGTGTTGCTGAGGAACACAGTGTTACTAAAGGACCTAGCGAGGTGCTGAAGAGGAACACACTGTTACTAAAGGACCTAGCGAGGTGCTGAAGAGGAACACACTGTTACTAAAGGACCTAGCGAGGTGTTGCTGAGGAACACACTGTTACTAAAGGACCTAGCGAGGTGTTGCTGAGGAACACACTGTTACTAAAGGACCTAGCGAGGTGCTGAAGAGGAACACACTGTTACTAAAGGACCTAGCGAGGTGTTGCTGAGGAACACACTGTTACTAAAGGACCTAGCGAGGTGCTGCTGAGGAACACACTGTTACTAAAGGACCTAGCGAGGTGTTGCTGAGGAACACACTGTTACTAAAGGACCTAGCGAGGTGTTGCTGAGGAACACAGTGTTACTAAAGGACCTAGCGAGGTGTTGCTGAGGAACACAGTGTTACTAAAGGACCTAGCGAGGTGCTGCTGGGGAACACACTGTTACTAAAGGACCTAGCGAGGGTGTTGCTGAGGAACACACTGTTACTAAAGGACCTAGCGAGGTGTTGAGGAACACACTGTTACTAAAGGACCTAGCGAGGTGTTGCTGAGGAACACAGTGTTACTAAAGGACCTAGCGAGGTGCTGAAGAGGAACACACTGTTACTAAAGGACCTAGCGAGGTGTTGCTGAGGAACACACTGTTACTAAAGGACCTAGCGAGGTGCTGAAGAGGAACACACTGTTACTAAAGGACCTAGCGAGGTGCTGAAGAGGAACACACTGTTACTAAAGGACCTAGCGAGGTGTTGCTGAGGAACACACTGTTACTAAAGGACCTAGCGAGGTGTTGCTGAGGACCACACTGTTACTAAAGGACCTAGCGAGGTGTTGCTGAGGACCACACTGTTACTAAAGGACCTAGCGAGGTGTTGCTGAGGAACACACTGTTACTAAAGGACCTAGCGAGGTGTTGCTGAGGACCACAGTGTTACTAAAGGACCTAGCGAGGTGCTGAAGAGGAACACACTGTTACTAAAGGACCTAGCGAGGTGTTGCTGAGGACCACACTGTTACTAAAGGACCTAGCGAGGTGCTGCTGAGGAACACAGTGTTACTAAAGGACCTAGCGAGGTGTTGCTGAGGAACACACTGTTACTAAAGGACCTAGCGAGGTGTTGCTGACGAACACACTGTTACTAAAGGACCTAGCGAGGTGTTGATGAGGAACACACTGTTACTAAAGGACCTAGCGAGGTGTTGCTGAGGAACACACTGTTACTAAAGGACCTAGCGAGGTGTTGCTGAGGAACACAGTGTTACTAAAGGACCTAGCGAGGTGTTGCTGAGGAACACAGTGTTACTAAAGGACCTAGCGAGGTGCTGCTGAGGAACACACTGTTACTAAAGGACCTAGCGAGGTGTTGCTGAGGAACACACTGTTACTAAAGGACCTAGCGAGGTGTTGCTGAGGAACACACTGTTACTAAAGGACCTAGCGAGGTGTTGCTGAGGAACACAGTGTTACTAAAGGACCTAGCGAGGTGCTGAAGAGGAACACACTGTTACTAAAGGACCTAGCGAGGTGCTGAAGAGGAACACACTGTTACTAAAGGACCTAGCGAGGTGTTGCTGAGAACACACTGTTACTAAAGGACCTAGCGAGGTGTTGCTGAGGAACACACTGTTACTAAAGGACCTAGCGAGGTGCTGAAGAGGAACACACTGTTACTAAAGGACCTAGCGAGGTGTTGCTGAGGAACACACTGTTACTAAAGGACCCTAGCGAGGTGCTGCTGAGGAACACACTGTTACTAAAGGACCTAGCAGGTGTTGCTGAGGAACACACTGTTACTAAAGGACCTAGCGAGGTGTTGCTGAGGAACACAGTGTTACTAAAGGACCTAGCGAGTGTTGCTGAGGAACACAGTGTTACTAAAGGACCTAGCGAGGTGCTGCTGGGAACACACTGTTACTAAAGGACCTAGCGAGGTGTTGCTGAGGAACACACTGTTACTAAAGGACCTAGCGAGGTGTTGCTGAGGAACACACTGTTACTAAAGGACCTAGCGAGGTGTTGCTGAGGAACACAGTGTTACTAAAGGACCTAGCGAGGTGCTGAAGAGGAACACACTGTTACTAAAGGACCTAGCGAGGTGTTGCTGAGGAACACACTGTTACTAAAGGACCTAGCGAGGTGCTGCTGAGGAACACACTGTTACTAAAGGACCTGAGGTGTTGCTGAGGAACACAGTGTTACTAAAGGACCTAGCGAGGTGCTGCTGAGGAACACACTGTTACTAAAGGACCTACAGGTGTTGCAGGAACACACTGTTACTAAAGGACCTAGCGAGGTGTTGCTGAGGAACACAGTGTTACTAAAGGACCTAGCGAGGTGCTGAAGAGGAACACACTGTTACTAAAGGACCTAGCGAGGTGCTGATGAGGACCACACTGTTACTAAAGGAAGAGGAGGACACACTGTTACTAAAGGACCCTGGCGAGGTGTTGCTGAGGAACACACATTACTAAAGGACCTAGCGAGGTGCTGAGAGGAACACACTGTTACTAAAGGACCTAGCGAGGTGCTGAAAGAGGACCACACTGTTACTAAAGGACCTAGCGAGGTGTGAGGACCACACTGTTACTAAAGGACCTAGCGAGGTGTTGCTGAGGACCACACTGTTACTAAAGGACCTAGCGAGGTGTTGCTGAGGAACACACTGTTACTAAAGGACCTAGCGGGTGTTGCTGAGGACCACAGTGTTACTAAAGGACCTAGCGAGGTGTTGAAGAGGAACACACTGTTACTAAAGGACCTAGCGAGGTGTTGCTGAGGACCACACTGTTACTAAAGGACCTAGCAGGTGCTGCTGAGGAACACACTGTTACTAAAGGACCTAGCGAGGTGTTGCTGAGGAACACACTGTTACTAAAGGACCTAGCGAGGTGTTGCTGAGGAACACACTGTTACTAAAGGACCTAGCGAGTGCTGCTGAGGAACACACTGTTACTAAAGGACCTAGCGAGGTGTTGCTGAGGAACACACTGTTACTAAAGGACCTAGCGAGGTGTTGCTGAGGAACACACTGTTACTAAAGGACCTACTGTTGCTGAGGAACACAGGTTACTAAAGGACCTAGCGAGGTGCTGATGAGGAACACACTGTTACTAAAGGACCTAGCGAGGTGTTGCTGAGGAACACACTGTTACTAAAGCCCTGCGAGGTGTTGCTGAGGAACACAGTGTTACTAAAGGACCTAGCGGTGTTGAGGAACACAGTGTTACTAAAGTGCGAGGTGCTGCTGAGGAACACACTGTTACTAAAGGACCTACTGAAGAGAACACAGCTGTTACTAAAGGACCTAGCGAGGTGTTGCTGAGGAACACACTGTTACTAAAGGACCTGCAGGTGCTGAAGAGAACACACTGTTACTAAAGGACCTAGCGAGGTGCTGCTGAGGAACACACTGTTACTAAAGGACCTAGCGAGGTGTTGCTGAGGAACACACTGTTACTAAAGGACCTAGCTAAAGGTGTTGCTGAGGAACACACTGTTACTAAAGGACCTAGCGAGGTGTTGCTGAGGAACACACTGTTACTAAAGGACCTAGCGAGGTGCTGAAACACAGTGTTACTAAAAAGACCTAGCGAGGTGCTGCTGAGGAACACACTGTTACTAAAGGACCTAGCGAGGTGTTGCTGAGGAACACAGTGTTACTAAAGGACCTAGGAGGTGCTGCTGAGGAACACAGTGTTACTAAAGGACCTGTTGCGAGGAACACACTGTTACTAAAGGACTCACTGTTACTAAAGGACCTAGCGAGGTGTTGCTGAGGAACACACTGTTACTAAAGGACCTAGCGAGGTGTTGCTGAGGAACACACTGTTACTAAAGGACCTAGCGAGGTGTTGCTGAGGAACACAGTGTTACTAAAGGACCTAGCGAGGTGCTGAAGAGGAACACACTGTTACTAAAGGACCTAGCGAGTGTTGCTGAGGAACACACTGTTACTAAAGGACCAGGTAGAGGTGCTGCTGAGGAACACACTGTTACTAAAGGACCTAGCGAGGTGTTGCTGAGGAACACACTGTTACTAAAGGACCTAGCGAGGTGCTGCTGAAACACACTGTTACTAAAGGACCTAGCGAGTGTTGCTGAGGAACACACTGTTACTAAAGGACCTAGCGAGGTGTTGCTGAGGAACACAGTGTTACTAAAGGACCTAGCGAGGTGTTGCTGAGGAACACACTGTTACTAAAGGACCTAGCGAGGTGCTGATGAGGGACCACACTGTTACTAAAGGACCTAGCGAGGTGTTGCTGAGGACCACACTGTTACTAAAGGACCTAGCGAGGTGCTGCTGAGGAACACACTGTTACTAAAGGACCTAGCGAGGTGTTGCTGAGGAACACACTGTTACTAAA
The DNA here is from genome assembly GCF_034236695.1 of Oncorhynchus nerka. NCBI lineage: Eukaryota > Metazoa > Chordata > Actinopteri > Salmoniformes > Salmonidae > Oncorhynchus > Oncorhynchus nerka. The sequence continues at coordinate 16,755 of NW_027038126.1, read as the reverse complement.
GGACCTAGCGAGGTGCTGAAGAGGAACACACTGTTACTAAAGGACCTAGCGAGGTGTTGCTGAGGACCACACTGTTACTAAAGGACTAGCGAGGTGCTGCTGAACACACTGTTGACTAAAGGACCTAGCGAGGTGTTGCTGAGGAACACACTGTTACTAAAGGACCTAGCAGGTGTTGAGGAGGAACTGTTACTAAAGGACCTAGCGAGGTGTTGCTGAGGAACACACTGTTACTAAAGGACCTAGCGAGGTGCTGCTGAGGAACACACTGTTACTAAAGGACCTAGCGAGGTGCTGCTGAGGAACACATTTACTAAAGGACCAGCGAGAGTGTTGCTGAGGAACACAGTGTTACTAAAGGACCTAGCTGTTGCTGAGGAACACACTGTTACTAAAGGACCTAGCGAGGTGCTGAAGAGGAACACACTGTTACTAAAGGACCTAGCGAGGTGTTGCTGAGGAACACACTGTTACTAAAGGACCTAGCGAGGTGTTGCTGAGGAACACAGTGTTACTAAAGGACCTAGCGAGGTGCTGAAGAGGAACACACTGTTACTAAAGGACTAGCGAAAAAAGAGGTGTTGCTGAGGAACACACTGTTACTAAAGGACCTAGCAGGTGTTGCTGAGGAACACACTGTTACTAAAGGACCTAGCGAGGTGTTGCTGAGGAACACAGTGTTACTAAAGGACCAGCAGGTGTTGCTGAGGAACACAGTGTTACTAAAGGACCTAGCGAGGTGTTGCTGGGAACACACTGTTACTAAAGGACCTGCGAGGTGTTGCTGAGGAACACACTGTTACTAAAGGACCTAGCGAGGTGTTGCTGAGGAACACACTGTTACTAAAGGACCTGAGGAAACACACTGTTACTAAAGGACCTAGCGAGGTGTTGCTGAGGAAACACTGTTACTAAAGGACCTTGTTGCTGAGGAACACACTGTTACTAAAGGACCTAGCGAGGTGTTGCTGAGGAACACACTGTTACTAAAGGACCTAAGGTGTTGCTGAGGAACACACTGTTACTAAAGGACCTAGCGGAGGTGTTGTTACTAAAGGACCTAGGAGGTGTTGAAGAGGAACACACTGTTACTAAAGGACCTAGCGAGGTGTTGATGAGGAACACACTGTTAGGACCACTGTTAAAGGACCTGGCAGGTGTTGCTGAGGAACACACTGTTACTAAAGGACCTAGCGAGGTGTTGCTGAGGAACACACTGTTACTAAAGGACCTAGCGAGGTGTTGCTGAGGAACACACTGTTACTAAAGGACCTAGCGAGGTGCTGCTGAGGAACACACTGTTACTAAAGGACCTAGCGAGTGTTGCTGAGGAACACACTGTTGCTAAAGGACCTAGCGAGGTGTTGCTGAGGACACACTGTTACTAAAGGACCTAGCGAGGTGCTGAAGAGGAACACACTGTTACTAAAGGACCTAGCGAGGTGCTGCTGAGGAACACACTGTTACTAAAGGACCTAGGAACACAGTGTTAGGTGCTGCTGAGGAACACACTGTTACTAAAGGACCTAGCGAGGTGTTGCTGAGGAACACACTGTTACTAAAGGACCTAGCGAGGGTGTTGCTGAGGAACACACTGTTACTAAAGGACCTAGCGAGGTGTTGCTGAGGAACACACTGTTACTAAAGGACCTAGCGAGGTGCTGAAGAGGAACACACTGTTACTAAAGGACCTAGCGAGGTGTTGCTGAGGAACACACTGTTACTAAAGGACCTAGCGAGGTGTTGCTGAGGAACACACTGTTACTAAAGGACCCTGGCGAGTGTTGCTGAGGAACACACTGTTACTAAAGGACCTAGCGAGGTGTTGCTGAGGAACACACTGTTACTAAAGGACCTAGCGAGGTGCTGAGGAAACACACTGTTACTAAAGGACCTAGCGAGGTGTTGCTGAGGAACACACTGTTACTAAAGGACCTAGCGAGGTGTTGCTGAGGAACACACTGTTACTAAAGGACCTAGCGAGGTGTTGCTGAGGAACACAGTGTTACTAAAGGACCTAGCGAGGTGCTGAAGAGGAACACAGTGTTACTAAAGGACCTAGCGAGGTGTTGCTGAGAAACACACTGTTACTAAAGGACCTAGCGAGGTGTTGCTGAGGAACACACTGTTACTAAAGGACCTAGCGAGTGCTGAAAGAGGAACACACTGTTACTAAAGGACCTAGCGAGTGTTGCTGAGGAACACAGTGTTACTAAAGGACCTAGCGAGGTGCTGAAGAGGAACACACTGTTACTAAAGGACCTAGCGAGGTGCTGCTGAGGAACACACTGTTACTAAAGGACCTAGCGAGGTGTTGCTGAGGAACACACTGTTACTAAAGGACCTAGCGAGGTGTTGCTGAGGAACACACACTGTTACTAAAGGACCTAGCGAGGTGTTGCTGAGGAACACACTGTTACTAAAGGACCTAGCGAGGTGCTGAAGAGGAACACACTGTTACTAAAGGACCTAGCGAGGTGTTGCTGAGGAACACACTGTTACTAAAGGACCTAGCGAGGTGTTGCTGAGGAACAGGTGTTATGAGACACACTGTTACTAAAGGACCTAGCGAGGTGTTGCTGAGGAACACAGTGTTACTAAAGGACCTAGCGAGGTGTTGCTGAGGAACACACTGTTACTAAAGGACTAGCGAAGGAACACACTGTTACTAAAGGACCTAGCGAGGTGTTGCTGAGGAACACACTGTTACTAAAGGACCTAGCGAGGTGTTGCTGAGGAACACAGTGTTACTAAAGGACCTAGCGAGGTGCTGCTGAGGAACACACTGTTACTAAAGGACCTAGCGAGGTGTTGCTGAGGAACACACTGTTACTAAAGGACCTAGCGAGGTGTTGCTGAGGAACACACTGTTACTAAAGGACCTAGCGAGGTGTTGCTGAGGAACACACTGTTACTAAAGGACCTAGCGAGGTGTTGCTGAGGAACACAGTGTTACTAAAGGACCTAGCGAGGTGCTGCTGAGGAACACACTGTTACTAAAGGACCTAGCAGGTGTTGCTGAGGACACACTGTTACTAAAGGACCCTAGCGAGGTGTTGCTGAGGAACACACTGTTACTAAGGACCTAGCGAGGTGCTGAAAAGAGGAACACACTGTTACTAAAGGACCTAGCGAGGTGCTGAAACACACTGTTACTAAAGGACCTAGCGAGGTGCTGCTGAGGACACACTGTTACTAAAGGACCTACGAGGTGCTGCTGAGTGTTACTAAAGGACCTAGCGAGGTGTTGCTGAGGAACACACTGTTACTAAAGGACCTAGCGAGGTGTTGCTGAGGAACACACTGTTACACACCTAGCAGTTGATGACTAAAGGACCTAGCGAGGTGTTGCTGAGGAACACACTGTTACTAAAGGACCTAGCGAGGTGTTGCTGAGGAACACACTGTTACTAAAGGACCTAGCGAGGTGTTGCTGAGGAACACAGTGTTACTAAAGGACCTAGCGAGGTGTTGCTGAGGAACACACTGTTACTAAAGGACCTAGCGAGGGTGTTGCTGAGGAACACACTGTTACTAAAGGACCTAGCGAGTGCTGCTGAGGAACACACTGTTACTAAAGGACCTAGCGAGGTGTTGCTGAGGAACACAGTGTTACTAAAGGACCTAGCGAGGTGTGTGCTGAGGTTGCTGAGGAACACACTGTTACTAAGGACCTAGCGAGGTGTTGCTGAGGAACACACTGTTACTAAAGGACCTAGCGAGGTGCTGAAGAGGAACACACTGTTACTAAAGGACCTAGCGAGTGTTGAAGAGGAACCACACTGTTACTAAAGGACCTAGCGAGGTGCTGCTGAGGAACACACTGTTACTAAAGGACCTAGCGAGGTGTTGCTGAGGAACACACTGTTACTAAAGGACCTAGCGAGGTGTTGCTGAGGAACACTGTTACTAAAGGACCTAGCGAGTGTTGCTGAGAACACACTGTTACTAAAGGACCCTAGCGAGGTGTTGCTGGGGAACACACTGTTACTAAAGGACCTAGCGAGGTGTTGCTGAGGAACACACTGTTACTAAAGGACCTAGCGAGGTGTTGCTGAGGAACACACTGTTACTAAAGGACCTAGCGAGGTGTTGCTGGGGAACACACTGTTACTAAAGGACCTAGCGAGGTGTTGCTGAGGAACACACTGTTACTAAAGGACCTAGCGAGGTGTTGCTGAGGAACACACTGTTACTAAAGGACCTAGCGAGGTGTTGCTGAGGAACACAGTGTTACTAAAGGACCTAGCGGGTGCTGCTGAGGAACACACTGTTACTAAAGGACCTAGCGAGGTGTTGCTGAGGAACACACACTGTTACTAAAAGGACCTTGCTGACACACTGTTACTAAAGGACCTAGCGAGTGTTGCTGAGGAACACACTGTTACTAAAGGACCTAGCGAGGTGTTGCTGAGGAACACACTGTTACTAAAGGACCTAGCGAGTGCTGCTGAGGAACACACTGTTACTAAAGGACCTAGCGAGGTGCTGAAGAGGAACACACTGTTACTAAAGGACCTGTTGTGCTGAGGAACACACTGTTACTAAAGGACCTAGCGAGGTGTTGCTGAGGGAACACACTGTTACTAAAGGACCTAGCGAGGTGTTGCTGAGGAACACAGTGTTACTAAAGGACCTAGCGAGTGCTGCTGAGGAACACACTGTTACTAAAGGACCTAGCGAGGTGTTGCTGAGGAACACACTGTTACTAAAGGACCTAGCGGAGGTGTTGCTGAGGAACACAGTGTTACTAAAGGACCTAGCGAGGTGTTGCTGAGGAACACACTGTTACTAAAGGACCTAGTGAGGTGTTGCTGAGGACCACACTGTTACTAAAGGACCTAGCGAGGTGTTGCTGAGGACCACACTGTTAGGACCTAGCGAGGTGTTGCTGAGGAACACACTGTTACTAAAGGACCTAGCGAGGTGCTGCTGAGGAACACACTGTTACTAAAGGACCTAGCGAGGTGTTGCTGAGGAACACACTGTTACTAAAGGACCTAGCGAGGTGTTGCTGAGGAACACACTGTTACTAAAGGACCTAGCGACTGTTGTTACTAAAGGACCTAGCGAGGTGTGCTGAGGAACACAGTGTTACTAAAGGACCTAGCAGGTGTTGCTGAGGAACACACTGTTACTAAAGGACCTAGCGAGGTGTTGCTGAGGAACACACTGTTACTAAAGGACCTAGCGAGGTGCTGCTGAGGAACACACTGTTACTAAAGGACCTAGCGAGGTGTTGCTGAGGAACACACTGTTACTAAAGGACCTAGCGAGGTGTTGCTGAGGAACACACTGTTACTAAAGGACCTAGCGAGGTGTTGCTGAGGAACACAGTGTTACTAAAGGACCTAGCGAGGTGTTGCTGAGGAACACACTGTTACTAAAGGACCTAGCGAGGTGTTGCTGAGGAACACACTGTTACTAAAGGACCTAGCGAGGTGTTGCTGAGGAACACACTGTTACTAAAGGACCTAGCGAGGTGTTGCTGAGGAACACACTGTTACTAAAGGACCTAGCGAGGTGCTGAAGAGGAACACACTGTTACTAAAGGACCTAGCGAGGTGTTGCTGAGGAACACACTGTTACTAAAGGACCTAGCGAGGTGTTGCTGAGGAACACACTGTTACTAAAGGACCTAGCGAGGTGTTGCTGAGGAACACACTGTTACTAAAGGACCTAGCGAGGTGCTGAGAGAACACACTGTTACTAAAGGACCTAGCGAGGTGCTGAAGAGGAACACACTGTTACTAAAGGACCTAGCGAGGTGTTGCTGAGGAACACACTGTTACTAAAGGACCTAGCGAGGTGTTGCTGAGGAACACACTGTTACTAAAGGACCTAGCGAGGTGTTGCTGAGGAACACACTGTTACTAAAGGACCTAGCGAGGTGTTGCTGAGGAACACAGTGTTACTAAAGGACCTAGCGAGGTGTTGCTGAGGAACACAGTGTTACTAAAGGACCTAGCGAGGTGCTGCTGAGGAACACACTGTTACTAAAGGACCTAGCGAGGTGTTGCTGAGGAACACACTGTTACTAAAGGACCTAGCGAGGTGTTGCTGAGGAACACACTGTTACTAAAGGACCTAGCGAGGTGCTGAAGAACACACTGTTACTAAAGGACCTAGCGAGGTGTTGCTGAGGAACACACTGTTACTAAAGGACCTAGCGAGGTGCTGAAGAGGAACACACTGTTACTAAAGGACCTAGCGAGGTGCTGCTGAGGAACACACTGTTACTAAAGGACCTAGCGAGGTGCTGCTGAGGAACACACTGTTACTAAAGGACCTAGCGAGGTGTTGCTGAGGAACACAGTGTTACTAAAGGACCTAGCGAGGTGCTGCTGAGGAACACACTGTTACTAAAGGACCTAGCGAGGTGCTGCTGAGGAACACACTGTTACTAAAGGACCTAGCGAGGTGTTGCTGAGGACCACACTGTTACTAAAGGACCTAGCGAGGTGTTGCTGAGGACCACACTGTTACTAAAGGACCTAGTGAGGTGCTGCTGAGAACACACTGTTACTAAAGGACCTAGCGAGGTGTTGCTGAGGAACACAGTGTTACAAAGGACCTAGTGCTGGAGGAACACACTGTTACTAAAGGACCTAGCGAGGTGCTGCTGAACACACTGTTACTAAAGGACCTAGCGAGGTGTTGCTGAGGAACACACTGTTACCAAAGGACCTAGCGAGGTGCTGCTGAGGAACACAGTGTTACCAAAGGACCTAGCGAGGTGCTGCTGAGGAACACAGTGTTACCAAAGGACCCTAGCGAGGTGCTGCTGAGGACCACTGTTACTAAATCCTTTGAGAACTGTGCCTTATGAAGGACATGCTTGGTTTTAAAGGTTTTTATTTAGAATGAAGAATGAGTTATGTTTTGTATTGTTTACAGAGGAGAATGTTTTAGCAGTAGAGTTGAACATCAGAACACGGAGCTGTTACAAAAGCAGGATCAGTAAATTAAGCCAGTTAAGCCAGTTAAGCCAGATAAGACAGATAAGCCAGTTAAGCCAGTTAAGCCAGTTAAGCCAGATAAGCCAGTTAAGCCAGATAAACCAGATAAGCCAGATAAACCAGTTAAGCCAGATAAGCCAGTTAAGCCAGATAAGCCAGTTAAGCCAGATAAGCCAGTTAAGCCAGTTAAGCCAGATAAGCCAGTTAAGCCAGATAAACCAGATAAGCCAGTTAAGCCAGATAAGCCAGATAAGCCAGTTAAGCCAGATAAGCCAGTTAAGCCAGATAACTCTTTATTAGAGTAAAATATATAGTTCTTGATTTACTGATATATTTATAAAGCTGAACTTGAATATGGTTGTCAAGTCAGTTATACCATGATGCCAATTATACATTGACGTTATTGCCATGATGCTAGGTTATCACTTGACATTATTGCCATGATGCCTGTTATACCTTGACGCATATGATGCCAGGTTATCCTTGACGTTATTGCCATGATGCCTGTTATACCTTGACGCATATGATGCCTGTTATACCTTGGCGTTATTGCCATGATGCTAGGTTATCCTTGAGCGTTATTGCCATGATGCCTGTTATACCTTGACGTTATTGCCATGATGCTAGGTTATCCTTGACGTTATTGCCATGATGCCAGGTTATCCTTGACGTTATTGCCATGATGCCAGTTATACCTTGACGTTATTGCCATGATGCCAGTTATACCTTGACGTTATTGCCATGATGCCTGTTATACCTTGACGTTATTGCCATGATGCCAGGTTATCCTTGACGTTATTGCCATGATGCCAGGTTATCCTTGACGTTATTGCCATGATGCCAGTTATACCTTGACGTTATTGCCATGATGCCAGTTTCAAGTCTCTGACATTATTTAGAATGTTTGTTAGTCGGCTAACTGATTGATCCTGCAGTCTGGAACAGCCCCACGTCTCTGTTCAACCACCAGACCTCCATGTGTTAATAAACACTCTGAACCACCAGACCTCCATGTGTTAATAAACACTCTGAACCACCAGACCTCCATGTGTTTCTATTAAATCGACTTGTTGCGTGATGACTTAGTGCACATAAAAATACCTTTTGCGGGTAAAATCCCATGTACCGAATAAAAATGACATGTTAAATGGGTTTCATTGCATTTTCAACTCTACTGATGTTGTGTTACAGTAAGTGTGCCCATTCTGGTATTGGCACATGCGTTCTAGCCAAGAGCGCTGTTGGCTAGAGTGCATGTATGGCCTACATAATGAGATTATTATGGACAAAATAGTACCATTTTTGTAAAACGGCAATAAGCGTCGATGATCGTGTCACCATAATAAGACCCTCAATATTTATTGGAAATACGCATCACCTTGCACTTTCACCACCCTGTGAAGTTCATCACTTATTTAATCTGTAGCCTAATAAACTGCATGCTTTCCTGACAAGTTGTAGTGGGAGGACTATGCGTCATCTCATGACTCCCAAGTTTACTTCGATATGATGGTTATTATGTTAATATTTGCGCATAAAAGCATTTGACATTTCTCGCATAATTAATTTTACTGACACAAAAACATCCCACCTTGTCTAGCGCATTTTGTTTTGTTGACATTTGGAAAGTTTCCCCCAAAAAAAGTGTTCCCATCAGGCCTGTCAGGACATTTTTTATCCGACATGTACTTTACTCTTATTAAAAGGTTGGATGGAAACCTGGTTACTATAAACTCACAGTCCGCCACAGTGAACGGTGTTTCCTCTGACTCATCGGTGCGGCTGGCTTCCGGGTTAAGCGGGCGGGTTTGGCGGGTCATCTTTCGGAGGACGCATGACTCGACCTTCGTCTCCGGAGCCCGTTGGGGAGTTGGCAGCGATGAGACAAGATCGAATTTGGGGTGAAAAATGGGGTAAAAAAATGTATACAAATGTTGTCATTGATGAGAATGAATCTAAAAATCGATTGACATTCAGAATTGATTTTGTTTAGACATCCAGCTGGTATTGTAGTTTCATGACCAGAGACAATCTTCAAAGGCTCAGTATTTATTTATTCACAGTATTTATTTATTTAGAGTATTTATTTATTCAGAGTATTTATTTATTTAGAGTATTTATTTATTCAGAGCATTTATTTATTCAGAGCATTTATTTATTCAGAGTATTTATTTATTCAGAGTATTTATTTATTCAGAGTATTTATTTATTCAGAGTATTTATTTATTCAGAGCATTTATTTATTCAGAGTATTTATTTATTTAGAGTATTTATTCATTCACAGTATTTATTTATTCAGAGTGGTACATCCATTTATACAGTCTTGATTTATAGGATCCTTCCCACTATTTGATTGACATCGACATTGCGCTGCTGCGCCTTCTTCACGATGCTGTCTGTGTGGGTGGACCAATTCAGTTTGTCTGTGATGTGTACGCCGAAGAACTTAAAACTTACTACCCTCTCCACTACTGTTCCATCGATGTGGATAGGGGGGTGTTCCCTCTGCTGTTTCCTGAAGTCCACAATCATCTCCTTAGTTTTGTTGACGTTGAGTGTGAGGTTATTTTCCTGACACCACCCTCCGAGGGCCCTCATCTCCTCCCTGTAGGCCGTCTCGTCGTTGTTGGTAATCAAGCCTACCACTGTTGTGTCGTCCTCAAACTTGATGATTGAGTTGGAGGCGTGCGTGGCCACGCAGTCGTGGGTGAACAGGGAGTACAGGAGAGGGCTCAGAACGCACCCTTGTGGGGC
>NW_027038126.1:0-6542 GCF_034236695.1 Oncorhynchus nerka | reverse complement strand
TAGACAAGGTGGGATGTTTTTGTGTCAGTAAAATTAATTATGCGAGAAATGTCAAATGCTTTTATGCGCAAATATTAACATAATAACCATCATATCGAAGTAAACTTGGGAGTCATGAGATGACGCATAGTCCTCCCACTACAACTTGTCAGGAAAGCATGCAGTTTATTAGGCTACAGATTAAATAAGTGATGAACTTCACAGGGTGGTGAAAGTGCAAGGTGATGCGTATTTCCAATAAATATTGAGGGTCTTATTATGGTGACACGATCATCGACGCTTGGCTGCCGTTTTACAAAATGGTACTATTTTGTCCATAATAATCTCATTATGTAGGCCATACATGCACTCTAGCCAACAGCGCTCTTGGCTAGAACGCATGTGCCAATACCAGAATGGGCACACTTACTGTAACACAACATCAGTAGAGTTGAAAATGCAATGGAAACCCATTTAACATGTCATTTTTATTCGGTACATGGGATTTTACCCGCAAAAGGTATTTTTATGTGCACTAAGTCATCACGCAACAAGTCGATTTAATAGAAACACATGGAGGTCTGGTGGTTCAGAGTGTTTATTAACACATGGAGGTCTGGTGGTTCAGAGTGTTTATTAACACATGGAGGTCTGGTGGTTGAACAGAGACGTGGGGCTGTTCCAGACTGCAGGATCAATCAGTTAGCCGACTAACAAACATTCTAAATAATGTCAGAGACTTGAAACTGGCATCATGGCAATAACGTCAAGGTATAACTGGCATCATGGCAATAACGTCAAGGTATAACTGGCATCATGGCAATAACGTCAAGGATAACCTGGCATCATGGCAATAACGTCAAGGATAACCTAGCATCATGGCAATAACGTCAAGGTATAACAGGCATCATGGCAATAACGTCAAGGATAACCTAGCATCATGGCAATAACGTCAAGGTATAACAGGCATCATGGCAATAACGTCAAGGTATAACAGGCATCATGGCAATAACGTCAAGGATAACCTGGCATCATGGCAATAACGTCAAGGTATAACAGGCATCATGGCAATAATGTCAAGGATAACCTAGCATCATGGCAATAACGTCAATGTATAATTGGCATCATGGTATAACTGACTTGACAACCATATTCAAGTTCAGCTTTATAAATATATCAGTAAATCAAGAACTATATTTTACTCCTAATAAGAGTTATCTGGCTTAACTGGCTTATCTGGCTTAACTGGCTTATCTGGCTTATCTGGCTTAACTGGCTTATCTGGTTTATCTGGCTTAACTGGTTTATCTGGCTTATCTGGCTTAACTGGCTTATCTGGCTTAACTGGCTTAACTGGCTTATCTGGCTTAACTGGCTTATCTGGCTTAACTGGCTTATCTGGCTTAACTGGTTTATCTGGCTTATCTGGTTTGGCTTTATCTGGCTTATCTGGCTCAACTGGCTTATCTGGCTTAACTGGCTTAACTGGCTTAACTGGCTTATCTGTCTTATCTGGCTTAACTGGCTTAACTGGCTTAATTTACTGATCCTGCTTTTGTAACAGCTCCGTGTTCTGATGTTCAACTCTACTGCTAAAACATTCTCCTCTGTAAACAATACAAAACATAACTCATTCTTCATTCTAAATAAAAACCTTTAAAACCAAGCATGTCCTTCATAAGGCACAGTTCTCAAAGGATTTAGTAACAGTGTGGTCCTCAGCAGCACCTCGCTAGGTCCTTTGGTAACACTGTGTTCCTCAGCAGCACCTCGCTAGGTCCTTTGGTAACACTGTGTTCCTCAGCAGCACCTCGCTAGGTCCTTTGGTAACAGTGTGTTCCTCAGCAACACCTCGCTAGGTCCTTTAGTAACAGTGTGTTCCTCAGCAGCACCTCGCTAGGTCCTTTAGTAACAGTGTGTTCCTCAGCAGCACCTCGCTAGGTCCTTTAGTAACACTGTGTTCCTCAGCAACACCTCGCTAGGTCCTTTAGTAACAGTGTGTTCCTCAGCAGCACCTCACTAGGTCCTTTAGTAACAGTGTGGTCCTCAGCAACACCTCGCTAGGTCCTTTAGTAACAGTGTGGTCCTCAGCAACACCTCGCTAGGTCCTTTAGTAACAGTGTGTTCCTCAGCAGCACCTCGCTAGGTCCTTTAGTAACAGTGTGTTCCTCAGCAGCACCTCGCTAGGTCCTTTAGTAACACTGTGTTCCTCAGCAACACCTCGCTAGGTCCTTTAGTAACAGTGTGTTCCTCAGCAGCACCTCGCTAGGTCCTTTAGTAACAGTGTGTTCCTCAGCAACACCTCGCTAGGTCCTTTAGTAACAGTGTGTTCCTCTTCAGCACCTCGCTAGGTCCTTTAGTAACAGTGTGTTCCTCAGCAACACCTCGCTAGGTCCTTTAGTAACAGTGTGTTCCTCTTCAGCACCTCGCTAGGTCCTTTAGTAACACTGTGTTCCTCAGCAACACCTCGCTAGGTCCTTTAGTAACAGTGTGTTCCTCAGCAACACCTCGCTAGGTCCTTTAGTAACAGTGTGTTCCTCAGCAGCACCTCGCTAGGTCCTTTAGTAACACTGTGTTCCTCAGCAACACCTCGCTAGGTCCTTTAGTAACACTGTGTTCCTCAGCAACACCTCGCTAGGTCCTTTAGTAACAGTGTGTTCCTCAGCAACACCTCGCTAGGTCCTTTAGTAACAGTGTGTTCCTCAGCAGCACCTCGCTAGGTCCTTTAGTAACAGTGTGTTCCTCAGCAACACCTCGCTAGGTCCTTTAGTAACAGTGTGTTCCTCTTCAGCACCTCGCTAGGTCCTTTAGTAACAGTGTGTTCCTCTTCAGCACCTCGCTAGGTCCTTTAGTAACAGTGTGTTCCTCAGCAACACCTCGCTAGGTCCTTTAGTAACAGTGTGTTCCTCAGCAACACCTCGCTAGGTCCTTTAGTAACAGTGTGTTCCTCTTCAGCACCTCGCTAGGTCCTTTAGTAACAGTGTGTTCCTCTTCAGCACCTCGCTAGGTCCTTTAGTAACACTGTGTTCCTCAGCAACACCTCGCTAGGTCCTTTAGTAACAGTGTGTTCCTCAGCAACACCTCGCTAGGTCCTTTAGTAACAGTGTGTTCCTCAGCAACACCTCGCTAGGTCCTTTAGTAACAGTGTGTTCCTCAGCAGCACCTCGCTAGGTCCTTTAGTAACACTGTGTTCCTCAGCAACACCTCGCTAGGTCCTTTAGTAACACTGTGTTCCTCAGCAACACCTCGCTAGGTCCTTTAGTAACAGTGTGTTCCTCAGCAACACCTCGCTAGGTCCTTTAGTAACAGTGTGTTCCTCAGCAACACCTCGCTAGGTCCTTTAGTAACAGTGTGTTCCTCAGCAACACCTCGCTAGGTCCTTTAGTAACAGTGTGTTCCTCAGCAACACCTCGCTAGGTCCTTTAGTAACACTGTGTTCCTCAGCAGCACCTCGCTAGGTCCTTTAGTAACAGTGTGGTCCTCAGCAACACCTCGCTAGGTCCTTTAGTAACAGTGTGTTCCTCTTCAGCACCTCGCTAGGTCCTTTAGTAACACTGTGGTCCTCAGCAACACCTCGCTAGGTCCTTTAGTAACAGTGTGTTCCTCAGCAACACCTCGCTAGGTCCTTTAGTAACAGTGTGTTCCTCAGCAGCACCTCGCTAGGTCCTTTAGTAACAGTGTGGTCCTCAGCAACACCTCGCTAGGTCCTTTAGTAACAGTGTGGTCCTCAGCAACACCTCACTAGGTCCTTTAGTAACAGTGTGTTCCTCAGCAGCACCTCGCTAGGTCCTTTAGTAACACTGTGTTCCTCAGCAACACCTCGCTAGGTCCTTTAGTAACAGTGTGTTCCTCAGCAGCACCTCGCTAGGTCCTTTAGTAACAGTGTGGTCCTCAGCAACACCTCGCTAGGTCCTTTAGTAACAGTGTGGTCCTCAGCAACACCTCGCTAGGTCCTTTAGTAACAGTGTGTTCCTCAGCAGCACCTCGCTAGGTCCTTTAGTAACAGTGTGTTCCTCAGCAGCACCTCGCTAGGTCCTTTAGTAACACTGTGTTCCTCAGCAACACCTCGCTAGGTCCTTTAGTAACAGTGTGTTCCTCAGCAGCACCTCGCTAGGTCCTTTAGTAACAGTGTGTTCCTCAGCAACACCTCGCTAGGTCCTTTAGTAACAGTGTGTTCCTCTTCAGCACCTCGCTAGGTCCTTTAGTAACAGTGTGTTCCTCTTCAGCACCTCGCTAGGTCCTTTAGTAACAGTGTGTTCCTCAGCAACACCTCGCTAGGTCCTTTAGTAACAGTGTGTTCCTCTTCAGCACCCGCTAGGTCCTTTAGTAACACTGTGTTCCTCAGCAACACCTCGCTAGGTCCTTTAGTAACAGTGTGTTCCTCAGCAACACCTCGCTAGGTCCTTTAGTAACAGTGTGTTCCTCAGCAACACCTCGCTAGGTCCTTTAGTAACAGTGTGTTCCCCAGCAGCACCTCGCTAGGTCCTTTAGTAACACTGTGTTCCTCAGCAACACCTCGCTAGGTCCTTTAGTAACACTGTGTTCCTCAGCAACACCTCGCTAGGTCCTTTAGTAACAGTGTGTTCCTCAGCAACACCTCGCTAGGTCCTTTAGTAACAGTGTGTTCCTCAGCAGCACCTCGCTAGGTCCTTTAGTAACAGTGTGTTCCTCAGCAACACCTCGCTAGGTCCTTTAGTAACAGTGTGTTCCTCTTCAGCACCTCGCTAGGTCCTTTAGTAACAGTGTGTTCCTCAGCAACACCTCGCTAGGTCCTTTAGTAACAGTGTGTTCCTCAGCAACACCTCGCTAGGTCCTTTAGTAACAGTGTGTTCCTCTTCAGCACCTCGCTAGGTCCTTTAGTAACAGTGTGTTCCTCTTCAGCACCTCGCTAGGTCCTTTAGTAACACTGTGTTCCTCAGCAACACCTCGCTAGGTCCTTTAGTAACAGTGTGTTCCTCAGCAACACCTCGCTAGGTCCTTTAGTAACAGTGTGTTCCTCAGCAACACCTCGCTAGGTCCTTTAGTAACAGTGTGTTCCTCAGCAGCACCTCGCTAGGTCCTTTAGTAACACTGTGTTCCTCAGCAACACCTCGCTAGGTCCTTTAGTAACACTGTGTTCCTCAGCAACACCTCGCTAGGTCCTTTAGTAACAGTGTGTTCCTCAGCAACACCTCGCTAGGGTCCTTTAGTAACAGTGTGTTCTCAGCAACACCTCGCTAGGTCCTTTAGTAACAGTGTGTTCCTCAGCAACACCTCGCTAGGTCCTTTAGTAACACTGTGTTCCTCAGCAGCACCTCGCTAGGTCCTTTAGTAACAGTGTGGTCCTCAGCAACACCTCGCTAGGTCCTTTAGTAACAGTGTGTTCCTCTTCAGCACCTCGCTAGGTCCTTTAGTAACACTGTGGTCCTCAGCAACACCTCGCTAGGTCCTTTAGTAACAGTGTGTTCCTCAGCAACACCTCGCTAGGTCCTTTAGTAACAGTGTGGTCCTCAGCAGCACCTCGCTAGGTCCTTTAGTAACAGTGTGGTCCTCAGCAACACCTCGCTAGGTCCTTTAGTAACAGTGTGGTCCTCAGCAACACCTCGCTAGGTCCTTTAGTAACAGTGTGTTCCTCAGCAACACCTCGCTAGGTCCTTTAGTAACAGTGTGTTCCTCTTCAGCACCTCGCTAGGTCCTTTAGTAACAGTGTGGTCTCCAGCAGCACCTCGCCAGGGTCCTTTAATGTGGCTCGCGTGTTCTCTTCAGCACCTACGCTAGGTCCTTTAAGTAACAGTGTGGTCCTCCGCAACACCTCTGCTAGGTCCTTTAGTAACAGTGTGTTCCTCAGCAACACCTCGCTAGGTCCTTTAGTAACAGTGTGTTCCTCAGCAGCACCTCGCTAGGTCCTTTAGTAACACGTGTGTTCCTCAGCAACACCTCGCTAGGTCCTTTAGTAACAGTGTGTTCCTCAGCAACACTCTCATATGGTCCTTTAGTAACAGTGTGTTCTCATCAGCACCTCGCTAGGTCGCTTTAGTAACAGTGTGTTCCTCAGCAACACCTCGCTAGGTCCTTTAGTAACAGTGTGTTCCTCAGCAACACCTCGTAGGTCCTTTAGTAACAGTGTGTTCCTCAGCAACACCTCGCTAGGTCCTTTAGTAACAGTGTGTTCCTCTTACGCAGCACCTCGCTAGGTCCTTTAGTAACACTGTGTTCCTCAGCAACACCTACGCTAGGTCCTTTAGTAACAGTGTGTTCCTCAGCAACACCTCGCTTTAGGTCCTTTAGTAACAGTGTGGTCCTCAGCAACACCTCGCTAGGTCCTTTAGTAACACTGTGTTCCTCAGCAACACCTACGCTAGGTCCCTTTAGTAACAGTGTGGTCCTCAGCAACACCTGCTAGGTCCTTTAGTAACAGTGTGGTCCTCAGCAACACCTCGCTAGGTCCTTTAGTAACACTGTGGTCCTCAGCAACACCCTCGCTAGGTCCTTTAGTAACAGTGTGTTCCCTCAGCAACACCTCGCTAGGTCCTTTAGTAACAGTGTGGTCTCAGCAACACCTGCGCTGGGTCCTTCAGTAACAG
>NW_027038125.1:0-26200 GCF_034236695.1 Oncorhynchus nerka | reverse complement strand
AGAGAGAGAGAGACCACAACACAACCATACAGGCTATCAGATCACTGTTATCTACAGAGAGAGACCACAACACAACCATACAGGCTATCAGATCACTGTTATCTACAGAGAGAGAGAGACCACAACACAACACTGTTATCTACAGAGAGACCACAACACAACCATACGAAGCATCAGATCACTGTTATCTACAGAGAGAGAGAGAGACCACAACACAACCATACAGGCTATCAGATCACTGTTATCTACAGAGAGAGAGAGACCACAACACAACCATACAGGCTATCAGATCACTGTTATCTACAGAGAGACCACAACACAACCATACAGGCTATCAGATCACTGTTATCTACAGAGAGAGAGAGAGACCACAACACAACCATACAGGCTATCAGATCACTGTTATCTACAGAGAGAGAGAGACCACAACACAACCATACAGGCTATCAGATCACTGTTATCTACAGAGAGACCACAACACAACCATACAGGCTATCAGATCACTGTTATCTACAGAGAGAGAGACCACAACACAACCATACAGGCTATCAGATCACTGTTATCTACAGAGAGAGAGAGACCACAACACACAACCATACAGGCTATCAGATCACTGTCTACAGAGAGAGAGAGACCACAACACAACCATACAGGCTACATCAGATCACTGTTATCTACAGAGAGAGACCACAACACAACCATACAGGCTATCAGATCACTGTTATCTGGCAGAGAGAGAGACCACAACACAACCATACAGGCTATCAGATCACTGTTATCTACAGAGAGAGACCACAACACAACCATACAGGCTATCAGATCACTGTATCAGATCACTGTTATCTACAGAGAGAGAGAGAGACCACAACACAACCATACAGGCTATCAGATCACTGTTATCTACAGAGAGAGAGACCACAACACAACCATACAGGCTATCAGATCACTGACTACAGAGACCACAACACAACCATACAGGCTATCAGATCACTGTTATCTACAGAGAGAGAGACCACAACACAACCATACAGGCTATCATATCACTGTTATCTACAGAGAGGCTAGATCACTGTTATCTACAGAGAGAGAGAGAGAGAATTCACAACACAACCATACAGGCTATCAGATCACTGTTATCTACAGAGAGACCACAACACAACCATACAGGCTATCAGATCACTGTTATCTACAGAGAGACCACAACACAACCATACAGAGAGACCACAACACAACCATACAGGCTATCAGATCACTGTTATCTACAGAGAGAGAGAGACCACAACACAACTATACAGGCTATCAGATCACTGTTATCTACAGAGAGAGAGACCACAACACAACCATACAGGCTATCAGATCACTGTTATCTACAGAGAGAGAGAGACCACAACACAACCATACAGGCTATCAGATCACTGTTATCTACAGAGAGAGACCACAACACAACCATACAGGCTATCAGATCACTGTTATCTACAGAGAGAGATCACTGATCTACAGAGACCACAACACAACCATACAGGCTATCAGATCACTGTTATCTACAGAGAGAGAGACCACAACACAACCATACAGGCTATCAGATCACTGTTATCTACAGAGAGAGAGACCACAACACAACCATACAGGCTATCAGATCACTGTTATCTACAGAGAGACCACAACACAACCATACAGGCTATCAGATCACTGTTATCTACAGAGAGAGAGAGAGACCACAACACAACCATACAGGCTATCAGATCACTGTTATCTACAGAGAGAGAGAGAGACCACAACACAACCATACAGGCTATCAGATCACTGTTATCTACAGAGAGAGAGAGAGACCACAACACAACCATACAGGCTATCAGATCACTGTTATCTACAGAGAGAGAGAGACCACAACACAACCATACAGGCTATCAGATCACTGTTATCTACAGAGAGAGAGACCACAACACAACCATACAGGCTATCAGATCACTGTTATCTACAGAGAGAGAGACCACAACACAACCATACAGGCTATCAGATCACTGTTATCTACAGAGAGAGAGAGACCACAACACAACCATACAGGCTATCAGATCACTGTTATCTACAGAGAGACCACAACACAACCATACAGGCTATCAGATCACTGTTATCTACAGAGAGAGAGACCACAACACAACCATACAGGCTATCAGATCACTGTTATCTACAGAGAGACCACAACACAACCATACAGGCTATCAGATCACTGTTATCTACAGAGAGACCACAACACAACCATACAGGCTATCAGATCACTGTTATCTACAGAGAGAGACCACAACACAACCATACAGGCTATCAGATCACTGTTATCTACAGAGAGAGAGACCACAACACAACCATACAGGCTATCAGATCACTGTTATCTACAGAGAGACCACAACACAACCATACAGGCTATCAGATCACTGTTATCTACAGAGAGACCACAACACAACCATACAGGCTATCAGATCACTGTTATCTACAGAGAGAGACCACAACACAACCATACAGGCTATCAGATCACTGTTATCTACAGAGAGACCACAACACAACCATACAGGCTATCAGATTATTATTATTCAACCATGCTGGTCATTTATGAACATTTTAACATCTTGGCCACGTTCTGTTATAATCTCCACCCGGCACAGCCAGAAGAGGACTGGCCACCCCACATATGCTCTCTCTAATTCTCTCTTTCTTTTCTCTCTCTCTCGGAGGACCTGAGCCCTAGACCGTGCCCCAGGACTACCTGACATGATGACTCCTTGCTGTCCCCAGTCCACCTGACTGTGCTGCTACTCCAGTTTCAACTGTTCTGCCTTATTATTATTCGACCATGCTGGTCATTTATGAACATTTGAACATCTTGGTCATGTTCTGTTATAATCTCTACCCGGCACAGCCAGAAGAGGACTGGCCACCCCACATAGCCTGGTTCCTCTCTAGGTTTCTTCCTAGGTTTTGGCCTTTCTAGGGAGTTTTTCCTAGCCACCGTGCTTTTACACCTGCATTGTTTGCTGTTTGGGGTTTTAGGCTGGGTTTCTGTACAGCACTTTGAGATATCAGCTGATGTACGAAGGGCTATATAAATAAATTTGATTTGATTTGATTTGATATCAGATCACTGTTATCTACAGAGAGACCACAACACAACCATACAGGCTATCAGATCACTGTTATCTACAGAGAGAGAGACCACAACACAACCATACAGGCTATCAGATCACTGTTATCTACAGAGAGAGAGAGACCACAACACAACCATACAGGCTATCAGATCACTGTTATCTACAGAGAGAGAGACCACAACACAACCATACAGGCTATCAGATCACTGTTATCTACAGAGAGACCACAACACAACCATACAGGCTATCAGATCACTGTTATCTACAGAGAGAGACCACAACACAACCATACAGGCTATCAGATCACTGTTATCTACAGAGAGAGAGACCACAACACAACCATACAGGCTATCAGATCACTGTTATCTACAGAGAGACCACAACACAACCATACAGGCTATCAGATCACTGTTATCTACAGAGAGAGAGAGACCACAACACAACCATACAGGCTATCAGATCACTGTTATCTACAGAGAGAGAGACCACAACAGACTGACCTTTAGCCGACACAGCCCTGATATGTCGTTGTCAGAGAGAGCAGGTTCCAGACTGAGGACACAGCCCTGATATGGTTCCAGACTGACCTTTAGCCGACACAGCCCTGATATGTCGTTGTCAGAGATAACTGAGGAACGAGGTTCCAGACTGACCTTTAGCCGACACAGCCCTGATATGTCGTTGTCAGAGACAACTGAGGAACGAGGTTTGACCTTTAGACACAGCCCTGACCTTTCCAGCCGCTTCGACACAGCCCTGATATGTCGTTGTCAGAGATAACTGAGGAACGAGGTTCCAGACTGACCTTTAGCCGACACAGCCCTGATATGTCGTTGTCAGAGATAACTGAGGAACGAGGTTCCAGACTGACCTTTAGCCGACACAGCCCTGATATGTCGTTGTCAGAGATAACTGAGGAACGGCGTTTCCAGACTGACCTTTAGCCGACACAGCCCTGATATGTCGTTGTCAGAGATAACTGAGGAACGAGGTTCCAGACTGACCTTTAGCCGACACAGCCCTGATATGTCGTTGTCAGAGATAACTGAGGAACGAGGTTCCAGACTGACCTTTAGCCGACACAGCCCTGATATGTCGTTGTCAGAGATAACTGAGGAACGAGGTTCCCTTTAGACACAGCCCTGATATGTCGTTGTCAGAGATAACTGAGGAACGAGGTTCCAGACTGACCTAGCCGACACAGCCCCTGATATGTCGTTGTCAGAGATAACTGAGGAACGAGGTTCCAGACTGACCTTTAGCCGACAGCCCCTGAGCCCTGATATGTCGTGATATGTCAGAGATAACTGAGGAACGAGGTTCCAGACTGACCTTTAGCCGATACAGCCCTGATATGTCGTTGTCAGAGATAACTGAGGAACGAGGTTCCAGACTGGGACTTTTAGCCGACACAGCCCTGATATGTCGTTGTCAGAGATAACTGAGAACGAGGTTCCAGACTGACCTTTAGCCGACACAGCCCTGATATGTCGCTAAGTCAGAGATAACTGAGGAACGAGTTCCAGACTGACCTTAGCCGACAGCCCCGTGGCGGATATGTCGCTGTTTCAAGTGTCGTGGTTGGACCTGTTTTTACTTAGCTATCTACTTTCCCTTCCTCGTCAATAAAACAATGAGACCATCAACATCTCTTTACACTCAACTGAACGACTTGACTAGTGTAGTGTTAGCTAGCTACATAGTTGTTCCTTGCTGTCTTCTCGTACTCTAAGATAATTGTGTAGTTTAGAGTGTGTAGTTTTATGTCGCTCCCCAATATAGGAGACTCTGCTAGCTAGCCAACAGCTAGCCAACGCTCTACCGAACAGAACTTCTGCACTCAACAATCCGTCGATTTCGCTCGCCTCCACAGGTAGTATCACATTTTTCATTTCATTTCATTACAGTACAACGGCTTGATTTGTTTGATCGTAGCTAGCTACATAGCTAGCTACACAGCCGTCTTTGTATCAAAGATAATTGTGTAGTCTAGAGCGATTTCCTAGGTTAGTTAGCCAGCTATTGTCGCTCTTTTAACGCAACGTAACGTAATCAACACTGCTAGCTAGCCAGCTAGCCCCGAATAGCAGCACAGTAGAAACTATTACACTCAACGGAACGACTTGATTAGTGTAGTGTCAACGCAGCCAATGCCAACTAGCCTACTTAGTCAACAACGCAGCCTCTGCCAGCTAGCCTACTTCAGCAGTACTGTATCATTTTAATCATTTTAGTCAATAAGATTCTTGCTACGTAAGCTTAACTCTCTGAACACTCGTGACGTGTAGTCCACTTGTCATTCCAATCTCCTTTGCATTAGCGTAGCCTCTTGTGTAGCCTGTCAACTATGTGTCTGTCTATCCCTGTTCTCTCCTCTGCACAGACCATACAAACGCCCACACCGCGTGGCCGGCCACCCTAATCTGGTGGTCCCAGCGCATTTGACTCCACGTGGAGTTCCAGGTCTCCTCGGTAGCCTCTGGAACTGCCGATCTGCGTCAACAAGGCAGAGTTCATCTCCGCCTATGTCTCCAGTCCTCGACTTGGCACTGACGGAAACATGGATCACCACAGACAACACTGCTACTCCTACTGCTCTCTCTTCGTCTGCCCACGTGTTCTCGCACACCCCGAGAGCTTCTGGTCAGCGGGGTGGTGGCACCGGGATCCTCATCTCTCCAAGTGGTCATTCTTTTCTCCCCTTACCCATCTGTCTATCGCTCCTTGAATTCCATGCTGTCACAGTTACCAGCCCTTTCAAGCTTAACATCCTTATCATTTATCGCCCTCCAGGTTCCCTCTTGAGAGTTCATCAATGAGCTTGATGCCTTGATAAGCTCCTTTCCTGAGGACGGCTCACCTCTCACAGTTCTGGGCGACTTTAACCTCCCCACGCCACCTTTGACTCATTCCTCTCTGCCTCCTTCTTTCCACTCCTCTCCTCTTTGACCTCACCTCTCACCTTCCCCCTACTCACAAGGCAGGAAATACGCTCGACCTCATCTTTACTAGATGCTGTTCTTCCACTAACCTCGTTGCAATCTCCTCCAAGTCTCCGACCACTACCTTGTATCCTTTTCCCTCTCGCTCTCATCCAACACTTCCCACACTGCCCTACCGGATGGTATCGCGCCGTCCCAACCTCGCTTCTCTCCCCGCTACTCTCTCCTCTCCATCCTATCATCTCTTCCTCTGCTCAAACCTTTCTCCAACTCCATCTCCTGATTCTGCCTCCTCAACCCTCCTCTCCTCCCCTTTCTCTGCATCCTTTGACTCTCTATGTCCCCTATCCTCCAGGCCGGCCCGGGTCCTCCCTCCCGCCCTCCGTGGCTCGACGACTCATTGCGAGCTCACAGAACAGGGCCCGGGCAGCCGAGCGGAAATGGAGGAAAATCAGCCCCCTGCGGACCTGACATCCTTTTCACTCCCTCCCTCTCTACATTTTCCTTCTCTCTGCTGCTAAAGCCACTTTCTACCACTCTAAATTCCAAGCATCTGCCTCTAACCCTAGGGAAGCTCTTTGCAACCTTCTCCTCCCTCCTGAATCCCCTCCCTCCCTCCTCCTCCCTCTCTGCAGATGACTTCGTGCCAACCATTTTGAAAAAGAAGGTCGACGACATCCGATCCTCGTTTGCTAAGTCAAACGACACCGCTGGTTCTGCTCACACTGTCCTACCCTGTGCTCTGACCTCTTTCTCCTCTCTCTCCAGATGAAATCTCGCTGTCTTGTGACGGCTGGCCGCTTACAACCTGCCCGCTTGACCTATCCCCTCCTCTCTTCTCCAGACCATTTCCGGAGACCTCCCCCTACCTCACCGCTCATCAACTCATCCCTGACCGCTGGCTACGTCCCTTCCGTCTTCAAGAGAGCGAGAGTTGCACCCCTTCTGAAAAACCTACACTCGATCCCTCCGATGTCAACAACTACAGACCAGTATCCCTTCTTTCTTTCTCTCCAAACTCTTGAACGTGCCGTCCTTGGCTAGCTCTCCCGCTATCTCTCCCAGAATGACCTTCTCTTGATCCAAATCAGTCAGGTTTCAAGACTAGTCATTCAACTGAGACTGCCTTCCTCTCACGGAGACAGCCCGCACTGCCAAAGCTAACTCTCTCTCCTCTGCTCTCATCCTCTAGACCCATCGGCGTTCGATACTGTGAACCATCAGATCCTCCTCTCCACCCTCTCCGAGTTGGGCATCTCCCGGCGCGCCCACGCTTGGATTGCGTCCTACCTGACAGGTCGCTCCTACCAGGTGGCGTGGCGAGAATCCGTCTCCACACCACGTGCTCTCACCACTGGTGTCCCCCAGGGCTCTGTTCTAGGCCCTCTCCTATTCTCGCTATACACCAAGTCACTTGGCTCTGTCATAACCTCACATGGTCTCTCCTATCATTGCTATGCAGACGACACACAATTAATCTTCTCCTTTCCCTTCTGATGACCAGGTGGCGAATCGCATCTCTGCATGTCTGGCAGACATATCCGTGTGGATGACGGATCACCACCTCAAGCTGAACCTCGGCAAGACGGAACTGCTCTTCCTCCCGGGAAGGACTGCCCGTTCCATGATCTCGCCATCACGGTTGACAACTCCATTGTGTCCTCCTCCCAGAGCGCTAAGAACCTTGGCGTGATCCTGGACAACACCCTGTCGTTCTCAACTAACATCAAGGCGGTGGCCCGTTCCTGTAGGTTCATGCTCTACAACATCCGCAGAGTACGACCCTGCCTCACACAGGAAGCGGCGCAGGTCCTAATCCAGGCACTTGTCATCTCCCGTCTGGATTACTGCAACTCGCTGTTGGCTGGGCTCCCTGCCTGTGCCATTAAACCCCTACAACTCATCCAGAACGCCGCAGCCCGTCTGGTGTTCAACCTTCCCAAGTTCTCTCACGTCACTCCCGCTCCTCCGCTCCCTCCACTGGCTTCCAGTTGAAGCTCGCATCCGCTACAAGACCATGGTGCTTGCCTACGGAGCTGTGAGGGGAACGGCACCTCAGTACCTCCAGGCTCTGATCAGGCCCTACACCCAAACAAGGGCACTGCGTTCATCCACCTCTGGCCTGCTCGCCTCCCTACCACTGAGGAAGTACAGTTCCCGCTCAGCCCAGTCAAAACTGTTCGCTGCTCTGGCCCCCCAATGGTGGAACAAACTCCCTCACGACGCCAGGACAGCGGAGTCAATCACCACCTTCCGGAGACACCTGAAACCCCACCCTTAAGGAATACTTAGATAGGATAAAGTAACCCTCTCATACCCCCCCTCCCTCTGAAAAGAGACGGATGCACTACTGTTCCACTGAGGTCATAAGGTGAATGCAATTAATTTGTAAGTCGCCTGGGATAAGAGCGCCTGCTAAAATGATTCTTAAATGTAAATGTAAATGTCTTATCAGATAGAGACTTAATCAACCATCCCCCCCAGGTCTCTATTAGATAGAGACTTAATCAACCACCCCCAGGACTCTATCAGATAGAGACTTAATCAACCCCCTCCCAGGTCTCATTAGATAGAGACAATCAACCACCCCTCCAGGTCTCTTAGATAGAGACTTAATCAACCCCCCCGCCCCTTAATCAACCATCCCTCCCCCAGGTCTCTATCAGATAGAGACTTAATCAACCCCCACCCAGGACTCTATCAGATCAGACTTAATCAACCATCCCTCCCCCAGGTCTCTATCAGATAGAGACTTAATCAACCCCTTTGTGGTCTCTATCAGATAGAGACTTTAATCAACTCCCAGGTCTCTATTAGATAGAGACTTAATCAACCCCCCAGGTCTCTATTAGATAGAGACTTAATAAACCCCCCTTAATCAACCATCCCTCCCCCAGGTCTCTATCAGATAGAGACTTAATCAACCACCCCCCCCCCCAGGTCTCTATTAGATAGACTTAATCAACCCCCAGGTCTCTATCAGATAGAGACTTAATCAACCCCCCTCCCCCAGGTCTCTATTAGATAGAGACTTAATCAACCCCTTAATCAACCATCCCCAGGTCTCTATCAGATAGAGACTTAATCAACCCCTCCCCAGGTCTCTATTAGATAGAGACTTAATCAACCCCCCCCAGGTCTCTATTAGATAGACTTAATCAACCATCCTCCCCCCAGGTCTCTATCAGATAGAGACTTAATCAACCATCCCCCAGGTCTCTATCAGATAGAGACTTAATCAGCCCCCCAGGTCTCTATTAGATAGAGAGTTAATCAACCCCTCCCCAGGTCTCTATCAGATAGAGAGTTAATCAACCCCCCTCCCCAGGTCTCTATCAGATAGAGACTTAATCAACCATCCCTCCCCCAGGTCTCTATCAGATAGAGACTTAATCAACCCTCCCCCAGGTCTCTATTAGATAGAGACTTAATCAACCCCCTCCCCCAGGTCTCTATTAGATAGAGACTTAATCAACCCCCCCTTAATCAACTATCCCCCAGGTCTCTATCAGATAGAGACTTAATCAACCCCCTCCCCAGGTCTCTATTAGATAGAGACTTAATCAACCCCAGGTCTCTATTAGATAGAGACTTAATCAACCACCCCCTCCAGGTCTCTATTAGATAGAGACTTAATAAACCCCCTCCAGGTCTCTATTAGATAGAGACTTAATCAACCCCCTCCCCCAGGTCTCTATCAGATAGAGACTTAATCAACCACCCCCTCCCCCAGGTCTCTATTAGATAGACTTAATCAACCCCCCAGGTCTCTATCAGATAGAGACTTAATCAACCCCCTCCCCCAGGTCTCTATTAGATAGAGACTTAATCAACCCCCCTTAATCAACCATCCCCCAGGTCTCTATCAGATAGAGACTTAATCAACCCCCTCCCCAGGTCTCTATTAGATAGAGACTTAATCAACCCCCCAGGTCTCTATTAGATAGACTTAATCAACCACCCCCAGGTCTCTATTAGATAGAGACTTAATCAACCATCCCTCCCCCAGGACTCTATCAGATAGAGACTTAATCAACCATCCCTCCCCCAGGTCTCTATCAGATAGAGAGTTAATCAACCCCCCTCCCCAGGTCTCTATCAGATAGAGACTTAATCAACCATCCCTCCCCCAGGTCTCTATCAGATAGAGAGTTAATCAACCCCCTCCCCAGGTCTCTATCAGATAGAGACTTAATCAACCATCCTCCCCCAGGTCTCTATCAGATAGAGAGTTAATCAACCCCCCCCAGGTCTCTATCAGATAGAGACTTAATCAACCATCCCTCCCCCAGGTCTCTATCAGATAGAGACTTAATCAACCCTCCAGGACTCTATCAGATAGAGACTTTAATCAACCCCCCCCAGGACTCTATCAGATAGAGACTTAATCAACCACCTCTTCCCCAGGTCTCTATCAGATAGAGACTTAATCAACCCAGGTCTCTATCAGATAGAGACTTAATCAACCCCTCTCCCCCAGGTCTCTATCAGATAGAGACTTAATCAACCATCCCTCCCCAGGTCTCTATCAGATAGAGACTTAATCAACCCCCCCCAGGTCTCTAGAGATAGAGACTTAATCAACCCCCCAGGTCTCTATCAGATAGAGACTTAATCAACCCCCCCAGGTCTCTATCAGATAGAGACTTAATCAACCACCCTGGTCTCTATCAGATAGAGACTTAATCAACTCCCCCAGGTCTCTCTATCAGATAGAGACTTAATCAACCACCCCCCTCCCCCAGGTCTCTATTAGATATAGACTTAATCAACCATCCCCCAGGTCTCTATCAGATAGAGACTTAATCAACCACCCCTCCCCCCCAGGTCTCTATTAGATATAGACTTAATCAACCATCCCCCAGGTCTCTATCAGATAGAGACTTAATCAACCCCTCCCCCAGGTCTCTATTAGATAGGGACAATCAACCCCAGGTCTCTGTTAGATAGAGACTTTAATCAACCATCCCTCCCCCAGGACTCTATTAGATAGAGACTTAATCAACCCCCCAGGTCTCTATCAGATAGAGACTTAATCAACCATCCCTCCCCCCAGGACTCTATCAGATAGAGACTTCCAATCAACCCCCAGGTCTCTATTAGATAGAGACTTAATCAACCATCCCCCAGGTCTCTATCAGATAGAGACTTAATCAACCATCCCCCAGGTCTCTATCAGATAGAGACTTAATCAACCATCCCCCAGGTCTCTATTAGATAGAGACTTAATCAACCATCCTCCCCCAGGTCTCTATTAGATAGAGACTTAATCAACCCCCCCCCCCCAGTCTCTATTAGATAGAGACTTAATCAACCCCCTCCCCCTTAATCAACCATCCCTCCCCCAGGTTTCTCTCTGTATCAGAAGGGGGAAGTGATCAGTGTTTCATTTAATTTCATACACACACACACACACACACACACACACACACACACACACACACACACACACACACACACACACACCCTCTGCTCTAAAAGTGTATCAGAGTTGAGTCAGATGTTTCCACTGTGGGCCTGTGTGTGTGTGTCTCCCTTCTGTCTGTTCCAAGAATATTACAGTGTAACAAACTCACACAGACTTACTGAGATCTAGAACATGGTCAGTCTTGATGAGGTGTAGAACACGGTCAGTCTCAATGAGGTCTAGAACCTCAGTGTGTGTCTCAATGAGGTCTAGAACATGGTCAGTCTTGATGAGGTGTAGAACACGGTGTGTGTGTGTCAGTCTCAATGAGGTCTAAACATGGTCAGTCTTTGATAAGGTGTAGAACATGGTCAGTCTTGATGAGGTCTAGAACATGGTCAGTCTTGATGAGGTCTAGAACATGGTCAGTCTCGATGAGGTCTAGAACATGGTCAGTCTCAGATGAGGTCTGTGAACATGTGTCAGTCTCAGTGTGAGGTGTAGAACCCGGTCAGTCTCAATGAGGTCTAGAACATGGTCAGTCTTGATGAGTGTGTGTGAACAGTGTGTCAGTCTCAATGAGGTCTGTGAACATGGTCAGTCTTGTCTCAGGTGTAGAACATGTGTCAGTCTTGATG
Organism: Oncorhynchus nerka; assembly: GCF_034236695.1. Taxonomy (NCBI): domain Eukaryota; kingdom Metazoa; phylum Chordata; class Actinopteri; order Salmoniformes; family Salmonidae; genus Oncorhynchus; species Oncorhynchus nerka. The sequence goes on along the minus strand of NW_027038125.1, from coordinate 14,076 downwards.
TGAGGTCTCAGAAGATGGTCAGTCTTGATGAGGGTCTAGAACATGGTCAGTCTCGTGTGAGTGTCTAGAACACGGTCAGTCTCGATGAGGTGTAGAACTCAGTGTGTGTCTCAATGAGGTCTAGAACATGGTCTCAGTGTTGATGAGGTGTAGAACATGGTCAGTCTTGATGAGGTCTAGAACATGGTCAGTCTTGATGAGGTCTCAGAACAAGGTGTGTCTCAGTGTGTGTGTGAGGTCTAGAACCCAGTGTCAGTCTCGATGAGGTCTAGAACACGTGTCGGTCTCGATGAGGTCTAGAACACGGTCGTGTCTCAGTCTCGGTCTCAGAACACGGTCAGTCTTGACGTGGTCTCAGAACCCGGTCAGTCTTGATGAGGTGTAGAACACGGTCAGTCTTGGAGGTCTAGAACACGGTCCAGTCTTGATGAGGTCTAGAACACGGTCAGTCTTGAGGTCTAGAACACAGTGTGTCTTGATGAGGTCAAGAGCATGGTCAGTCAGAACACACACACACACACAGTGTGTGTGTGTGTGAACACAATGTGTCACACACACACACACACAGTCTTTTAGGGTCCAGAACATCGTCGGTCTTGATGAGGTCTTCAGAGCGAGTGAGAGGAAGTGTGCGTCTCTGGTTCTCCCTGCAGCTGAAGAGATAGTGATCCAGCATGAAGAACACACGGATGGCCTGTAAAGGAAGAACCACATCGGTCACATTAATACAACATACGACACACAGAGTGGTTGGTTCAGTGTGTCTCACTTGGAGACAGAACATCCCTCCCACAGGTCAGTAGGTACAGAACATCAGGGTACAGCTTACTCCCCAGGTCAGTAGGTTACTCTGAACATCCCTCCCCAGGACAGTAGGTACAGAACATCCCTCCCCAGGTCAGTAGGTGAACAGAACATCAGTAGGTCCACCCCAGGTCAGTAGGTGGTACAGAACATCCCTCCCCAGGTCAGTAGGTGGTACAGAACATCCCTGCCCAGGTCAGTTAGGTACAGAACATCCCTCCCCAGGTCAGTAGGTACAGAACATCCCTCCCCAGGTCAGTAGGTACAGAACATCCCTCCCCAGGACAGTAGGTACAGAACATCCCTCCCCAGGTCAGTAGGTACAGAACATCCCTCCCCAGGTCAGTAGGTGGAGACATCCCTAATACAGGTCAGTAGGGTACAGAACATCCCACCCCAGGTCAGTAGGTCTGGTACAGAACATCCAGTAGTACTCCCCAGGTCAGTAGGTGGTACAGAACATCCCTGCCCTGGAGGTAAATACATTAGGTACAGAACATCCCTCCCCAGGTCAGTAGGTGGTACAGAACATCCCTCCCCAGGTCAGTAGGTACAGAACATCCCTCCCAGGTCAGTAGGTACAGAACATCCCACCCCAGGTCAGTAGGTGGTAAGAACATCCCTCCCAGGTCAGTAGGTGGTACAGAACATCCCTGCCCAGGTCAGTCTGGTACAGAACATCCCTCCCCAGGTCAGTAGGTGGTCCCACTCTGGAGACATCCCTCCCCAGGTCAGTAGGTGGCAGAACATCCCTCCCCAGGTCAGTAGGTACAGAACATCCCTCCCCAGGTCAGTAGGTGGTACAGAACATCCCTCCCCAGGTCATCCCTAGGTACAGAACATCCCTCCCCAGGTCAGTAGGTGGTTACAGAACATCCCTCCCCAGGTCAGTAGGGGGCTTACAGAACATCCCTACCCAGGTCAGTAGGTACAGAACATCCCTCCCCAGGTCAGTAGGTGGTACAGAACATCCCTCCCCAGGTCAGTAGGTGGTACAGAACATCCCTCCCCAGGTCAGGTCAGTAGGTACAGAACATCCCTCCCCAGGTCAGTAGGTACAGAACATCCCTCCCCAGGTCAGTAGGTACAGAACATCCCTCCCCAGGTCAGTAGGTACAGAACATCCCTCCCCAGGTCAGTAGGTGGTACAGAACATCCCTCCCCAGGTCAGTAGGTGGTACAGAACATCCTCCCCAGGTCAGTAGGTACAGAACATCCCTCCCCAGGACAGTAAATCTCATTACAGGTCAGAACATCCCTCCCCAGGTCAGTAGGTGGTACTCTGGAGAACATCCCTCCCACAGGTCAGTAGGTGTGTCTCAGTGTGTGTGTGTGTGTGTGTGTGTGTGTGGAGACACATCTCAGTGTACTGTGTGTGTGTGTCAGTGTGTGTCTCAGTGTGTGTGTGTGTCTCAGTGTTATGGGGCTTACTCAGTGTGTGTGTGTGTGGAACGTGTCTTATCAGTGTTACTGTGTCTCAGTGTGCTGTGTGGAGACTCAGTGTGTCAGTGTCTCAGTGTGTGTGTCTCTGGAGTGTGTGTGTGTGCTGGAGTGTACATGTGTGTGTGTGTGTGTGGAGTGTCTCAGGGTGTGTGTGTGTGTGTGTGTCTCAGTGTGTGTCTCAGTGTGTGTCTCAGTGTGTGTGTGTGTGTGTGTCTCAGTGTGTGTCTCAGTGTGTGTCTCAGTGTGTGTGTGTGCGTGTACTTATCAGTGTGTGTGTGTGTGTGTCTCAGTGTGTGTGTGTGTGTGTGTGTCTCAGTGTGTGTGTGTGTGTGTGTGTGTGTCATTGTCAGTGTGTGTGTGTCTCAGTGTGTGTGTGTGTGTCCTCAGTGTGTGTGTGTGTGTCTCAGTGTGTGTGTGTGTGTCTCAGTGTGTGTCTGTGTGTGTCTCAGTGTGTGTGTGTGTGTGTCTCAGTGTGTGTGTGTCTCTGGAGTGTGTGTGTGTTAAATACATTATCCGGTGTGTGTGTGTCTCAGTGTGTGTGTGTGTGTGCGGGGCTTACTCTGGAGTGTGTGTGTGTGTGTGTGTTAAAACATTATCAGTGTGTTACTGTGTGTGTGTGTGTGTGTTACTCTGGAGTGTGTGTGTCAGTGTGTGTACTCTGGAGTGTACATGTGTGTGTGTGTGTTAATACATTATCAGTGTGTGTGTGTGTGTGTGTGTTACTCTGTGTGTGTGTGTGTGTGTGTGTGTACATTATCAGTGTGTTACTGTGTGAGTGTACATTGTGTCAGTGTGTTACTGTGTGTGTGTCTCCAGTGTGTGTGTGTGTACATGTCTCAGTGTGTGTGTGTGGAGTCTCAGTGTGTTACTGTGTGTGTACTTATCAGTGCTTGTGTGTGTGTTAATCAGTGTGTGTGTGTGTGTGTCATTATCGGTGTGTGTGTGTGTGTGTCTTATCAGTGTGTGTGTGTCTCAGTGTGTGTGTTACTGTGTGTGTGCGTGTCTCAGTGTGTGTGTGTTTAATACATTGTGTGTGTGTGTGTGTGTGTGTACATTATCAGTGTGTGTGTGTGTGTCTCAGTGTGTGTGTGTCATTATCAGTGGCTTACTCTGTGTTAATACATTATCAGTGTGCTTACTCTGGAGACATTAATACATTATCAGTGTGTGTGTGTGTTAATCTCAGTGTGTTGTGTGTGTACATTATCAGTGTGTCTGTGTGTTAATACATTATCAGGGGCTTACTGTGTGTGTCTTATCAGTGTTACTCTGTGTGTGTTATCAGTTACTCAGTGTGTGTGTGTGTGTGGAGACATTAATACTCAGTGTGTGTGTGTGTGTACATGTCTCAGTGTGTGTGTGTGTGTCTTATCAGTGTGTGTGTGTGTTAAATCTCAGTGTGTGTGTGTGTGTGTGTACTCAGTGTGTCTGGAGACATTAATACAGTGTGTGTGTGTGTGTGTGTGTCTCAGTGTTACTGTGTGTGTGTGTACATTATCAGTGTGTGTGTGTGTGTGTGTCTACAGTGTGTGTGTTGTGTGTGTAAATACATCAGTGTGTGTGTGTGTGTGTCTCAGTGTGTGTGTGTGACACATAAATACATTATCAGTGTGTGTGTGTGTGTCCCAGTGTGTGTGTGTGTGTGTCTCAGTGTGTGTGTGTGTTAAATACTCAGTGTGTGTGTGTGTGTCTCAGTGTGTGTGTGTGTGTCAGTGTGTGTGTGTGTGTACATGTGTGTGTGTCTCAGTGTGTGTGTGTGTGTGTGTCTTATCAGTGTGTGTGTGTGTGTGTCTCAGTGTGTGTGTCTCAGTGTGTGTGTGTGTGTGTGTGTGTGTGTGTGTGTCATTATGTGTAGTGTGTCTGTGTGTACATGTGTGTGTGTGTGTGTGTGTGTGTGTGTCTGTGTGTGTGTCTGTGTCGTGTGTTACTCTGTGTGACACATGTGTGTCAGTGTGTGTGTGTGTGTGTCATGTAATACATTGTGTGTTACTGTGTGTGTCTCAGTGTGTGTGTGTGTGTACATTATGTGTGTGTGTGGAGACATTAATCTCAGTGGCTTACTCTGGAGCTGACATGTACATTAGGTCAGTGTTACTCTGGAGTGTCATTATCAGGGCTTACTCTGAGTCACATTAATACATTATCAGGGTTACTCTGTGTGTACATTATGTGTGCTTACTCTGAGACACATTAAATACATTATCAGGGGCTTACCTCACTTCCACAGGGCTTACTCTGGAGTCACATTAAATACATTATCAGGGGCTTAGTCTGGAGACATTAAATACGTTCAGGGGCTTACTCTGGAGACACATTAATACATTATCAGGAGCTTACTCTGGAACATTAATACATTATCAGGGGCTTACTCTGGAAGTAAATACATTATCAGGGCTTACTCTGGAGACATTAATGGCTTATCGGAGGTTACTCTGGAGACACATTAATACATTATCAGGGCTTACTCTGGAGTCACATTAATACATTATCAGGGGCTTACTCTGGAGATTAAATACATTATCAGGGGGCTTACAGACATTAAATACATTATCAGGGGCTTACTCTGGAGACATTAAATACATTATCAGGTACTCCACGTTCAGGGGCTTACTCTGGAGACATTAATACATTATCAGGGGCTTACTCTGGAGACACATTAATACATTATCAGGGGCTTACTCTGGAGACATTAAATACATTATCAGGGGCTTACTCTGGAGACATTAAATACATTATCAGGGGCTTACTCTGGAGACATTAAATACATTATCAGGGGCTTACTCTGGAGACATTAATACATTATCAGGGGCTTACTCTGGAGACATTAATACATTATCAGGGCTTACTCTGGAGACATTAAATACATTATCAGGGGCTTACTCTGGAGACATTAATACATTATCAGGGGCTTACTCTGGAGACATTAATACATTATCAGGGGCTTACTCTGGAGACATTAAATACATTATCAGGGGCTTACTCTGGAGACATTAAATACATTATCAGGGGCTTACTCTGGAGACATTAAATACATTATCAGGGGCTTACTCTGGAGACATTAAATACATTATCAGGGGCTTACTCTGGAGACACATTATCAGGGCTAATTAAATACATACATTATCAGGGGCTTACTCTGGAGACATTAAATACATTATCAGGGGCTTACTCTGGAGACACATTAATACATTATCAGGGGCTTACTCTGGAGACATTAAATACATTATCAGGGGCTTACTCTGGAGACACATTAATACATTATCAGGGGCTTACTCTGGAGACATTAATACATTATCAGGGGCTTACTCTGGAGACATACATTAAACTCTGATTACATTATCAGGGGGCTTACTCTGGAGACATTAATTAAATACATTATCAGGGGCTTACTCTGGAGACATTAAATACATTATCAGGGCTTACTCTGGAGACATTAATACATTATCAGGGGCTTACTCTGGAGACACATTAATACATTATCAGGGGCTTACTCTGGAGACATTAAATTACTCTGGAGACATTAATACATTATCAGGGGCTTAGGACATTAATACATTATCAGGGGCTTACTCTGGAGACATTAAATACATTATCAGGGGCTTACTCTGGAGACATTAAATACATTATCAGGGGCTTACTCTGGAGAGGAGACATTAAATACATTATCAGGGCTTACTCAGGGGCTTACTCTGGAGACATTAATACATACATTATCAGGGGCTTACTCTGGAGACACATTAATACATTATCAGGGGAGACATTAAATACTTATCTTACTCTGGAGACATTAAATACATTATCAGGGCTTACTCTGGAGACATTAATACATTATCAGGGGCTTACTCTGGAGACATTAATACATTATCAGGGGCTTACTCTGGAGACATTAAATACATTATTAAATACATTATCAGGGCTTACTCTGGAGACACATTAATTATACATTAAATCAGGGTTCAGGGGCTTACTCTTATCAGGGCTTAGAGACACATTAAATACATTATCAGGGCTTACTCTGGAGACACATTAATACATTATCAGGGGCTTACTCTGGAGACATTAATACATTATCAGGGGCTTACTCTGGAGACATTAATACATTATCAGGGCTTACTCTGGAGACATTAAATACATTATCAGGGGCTTACTCTGGAGACATTAATAGACATTATCAGGGGCTTACATTATCTGGAGACATTAATACATTATCAGGGCTTACTCTGGAGACATTAAATACATTATCAGGGGCTTACTCTGGAGACATTAAATACATCAGACATTAATACATTATCAGGGGCACATTATCAGGGGCTTACTGGAGACATTAAATACATTATCAGGGTTATCAGGGGCTTACTCTGGAGACATTAAATACATTATCAGGGGCTTACTCTGGAGACATTAATACATTATCAGGGGCTTACTCTGGAGACATTAAATACATTATCAGGGCTTACTCTGAGACATTAAATACATTATCAGGGCTTACTCTGGAGACATTAAATACATTATCAGGGCTTACTCTGGAGACATTAATACATTATCAGGGGCTTACTCTGGAGACATTAATACATTATCAGGGGCTTACTCTGGAGACATTAATACATTATCAGGGCTTACTCTGGAGACATTAAATACATTATCAGGGGCTTACTCTGGAGACATTAAATACATTATCAGGGCTTACTCTGGAGACATTAATACATTATCAGGGGCTTACTCTGGAGACATTAAATATTATCATTATCTGGGACTTAAATACATTATCAGGGGCTTACTCTGGAGACATTAATACATTATCAGGGGCTTACTCTGGAGACATTAAATACATTATCAGGGGCTTACTCTGGAGACATTAAAACATTATCAGGGGCTTACTCTGAGACATTAAATACATTATCAGGGGCTTACTCTGGAGACATTAATACATTATCAGGGGCTTACTCTGGAGACATTAAATACATTATCAGGGCTTACTCTGGAGACATTAAATACATTATCAGGGGAGACATTAAATACATTATCAGGGAGAGACATTAAATACATTATCAGGGGCTTACTCTGGAGACATTAATCATTATCAGGGCTTACTCTGGAGACATTAAATACATTATCAGGGGCTTACTCTGGAGACATTAAATACATTATCAGGGGCTTACTCTGGAGAGACACATTAAGGGGCTTACATTATCAGGGGCTTACTCTGGAGACATTAATACATTATCAGGGGCTTACTCTGGAGACATTAAATACATTATCAGGGGCTTACTCTGGAGACATTAATACATTATCAGGGGCTTACTCTGGAGACACATTAATACATTATCAGGTACTCCACGTTCAGGGGCTTACTCTGGAGACACATTAAATACATTATCAGGGGCTTACTCTGGAGACATTAAATACATTATCAGGGGCTTACTCTGGAGACATTAATACATTATCAGGGGCTTACTCTGGACACATTAATACATTATCAGGGGCTTACTCTGGAGACATTAAATACATTATCAGGGGCTTACTCTGGAGACATTAATACATTATCAGGGGCTTACTCTGGAGACATTAAATACATTATCAGGGCTTACTCTGGAGACATTAAATTACATTATCAGGGGGCTTACTCTGGAGACATTAATACATTATCAGGGGCTTACTCTGGAGACATTAATACATTAAATACATTAAATACATCAGGGCTTACTCTGGAGACATTAATACATTATCAGGGCTTACTCTGGAGACATTAATACATTATCAGGGGCTTACTCTGGAGACATTAAATACATTATCAGGGGCTTACTCTGGAGACATTAATACATTATCAGGGGCTTACTCTGGAGACATTAAATACATTATCAGGGCTTACTCTGGACACATTAATACATTATCAGGGGCTTACTCTGGAGACATTAATACATTATCAGGGGCTTACTCTGGAGACATTAAATACATTATCAGGGGCTTACTCTGGAGACATTAATACATTATCAGGGCTTACTCTGGAGACATTAAATACATTATCAGGGGCTTACTCTGGAGACATTAATACATTATCATTACTCAGGGGTCACTCCTGGAGACATTAATTATCAGGGCTTACTCTGGAGACATTAATACATTATCAGGGGCTTACTCTGGAGACATTAAATACATTATCAGGGCTTACTCTGGAGACTTACTCTGGAGACATTAAGGGGCTACATTATCAGGGGCTTACTCTGGAGACATTAAATACATTATCAGGGGCTTACTCTGGAGACATTAATACATTATCATTATCTGGAGACACATTAATACATTATCAGGGCTTACTCTGGAGACATTAAATACATTATCAGGGGCTTACTCTGGAGACATTAAATACATTATCAGGGCTTACTCTGGAGACATTAAATTATCATTACTCTGGAGGGGGCTTACTCTGGAGACATTAATACATTATCAGGGACTTACTCTGGAGACATTAATACATTATCAGGGGCTTACTCTGGAGACATTAAATACATTATCAGGGGCTTACTCTGGAGACATTAATACATTATCAGGGGCTTACTCTGGAGACATTAAACATTATCATTACTCTGGAGACATTAATACATTATCAGGGGCTTACTCTGGAGACATTAAATACATTATCAGGGGCTTACTCTGGAGACATTAATACATTATCAGGGGCTTACTCTGGAGACATTAAATACATTATCAGGGCTTACTCTGGAGACACATTAATACATTATCAGGGGCTTACTCTGGAGACACATTAATACATTATCAGGGGCTTACTCTGGAGACATTAAATACATTATCAGGGGCTTACTCTGGAGACATTAAATACATTATCAGGGGCTTACTCTGGAGACATTAAATACATTATCAGGGGCTTACTCTGGAGACACATTATCAGGGCTTACTACATTATCATTATCAGGGCTTACTCTGGAGACATTAAATACATTATCAGGGGCTTACTCTGGAGACATTAATACATTATCAGGGCTTACTCTGGAGACATTAAATACATTATCAGGGGCTTACTCTGGAGACATTAAATACATTATCAGGGCTTACTCTGGAGACATTAAATACATTATCAGGGGGAGACTTACTCTGGGAGACATTAAATACATTATCAGGGGCTTACTCTGGAGACATTAATACATTATCAGGGGCTTACTCTGGAGACATTAAATACATTATCAGGGGCTTACTCTGGAGACACATTAATACATTATCAGGGGCTTACTCTGGAGACACATTAATACATTATCAGGGGCTTACTCTGGAGACATTAATACATTATCAGGGGCTTACTCTGGAGACACATTAATACATTATCAGGGGCTTACTCTGGAGACATTAAATACATTATCAGGGGCTTACTCTGGAGACATTAATACATTATCAGGGGGGGCTTACTCTGGAGACATTAATACATTATCAGGGGCTTACTCTGGAGACATTAATACATTATCAGGGGCTTACTCTGGAGACATTAAATACATTATCAGGGGCTTACTCTGGAGACATTAATACATTATCAGGGGCTTACTCTGGAGACATTAAATACATTATCAGGGGCTTACTCTGGAGACATTAAATACATTATCAGGGGCTTACTCTGGAGACATTAATACATTAATACATTATCAGGGGCTTACTCTGGAGACATTAATTACATTACTCTGGAGACATTAATACATTATCAGGGGCTTACTCTGGAGACATTAAATACATTATCAGGGGCTTACTCTGGAGACATTAAATACATTATCAGGGGCTTACTCTGGAGACATTAAGACATTAAATACATTATCAGGGCTTACTCTGGAGACATTAAATTAAATACATTATCAGGGCTTACTCTGGAGACATTAATACATTATCAGGGGCTTACTCTGGAGACATTAAATACATTATCAGGGGCTTACTCTGGAGACATTAAATACATTATCAGGGGCTTACTCTGGAGACATTAATACATTAAATACATTATCAGGGGCTTACTCTGGAGACATTAAATACATTATCAGGGGCTTACTCTGGAGACACATTAACACATTATCAGGGGCTTACTCTGGAGACATTAATACATTATCAGGGCTTACTCTGGAGACATTACATTATCAGGGGCTTACAGACATTAATCAGGGCTTACTCTGGAGACATTAAATACATTATCAGGGCTTACTCTGGAGACATTAATACATTATCAGGGGCTTACTCTGGAGACATTAATACATTATCAGGGGCTTACTCTGGAGACATTAATACATTATCAGGGGCTTACTCTGGAGACATTAATACATTATCAGGGGCTTACTCTGGAGACATTAAATACATTATCAGGGGCTTACTCTGGAGACATTAAATACATTATCAGGGGCTTACTCTGGAGACATTATCAGATCAGGGGGGCTTAAATTAATACATTATCAGGGGCTTACTCTGGAGACATTAAATACATTATCAGGGCTTACTCTGGAGACATTAAATACATTATCAGGGGCTTACTCTGGAGACATTAATACATTATCAGGGGCTTACTCTGGAGACATTAACATTAAGGGGCTACATTATCAGGGGCTTACTCTGGAGACATTAATACATTATCAGGGGCTTACTCTGGAGACATTAAATACATTATCAGGGGCTTACTCTGGAGACATTAATACATTATCAGGGGCTTACTCTGGAGACATTAAAGACATACATTATCAGGGGCTTACTCTGGAGACATTAAATACATTATCAGGGGCTTACTCTGGACACATTAATACATTATCAGGGGCTTACTCTGGAGACATTAAATACATTATCAGGGGCTTACTCTGGAGACATTAATACATTATCAGGGCTTACTCTGGAGACATTAAATACATTATCAGGGGCTTACTCTGGAGACATTAAATACATTATCAGGGGGCTTACTCTGGAGACATTAAATACATTATCAGGGCTTACTCTGGAGACATTAATACATTATCAGGGCTTACTCTGGAGCTTACTCTGGAGACATTAAATACATTATCAGGGCTTACTCTGGAGACATTAATACATTATCAGGGGCTTACTCTGGAGACATTAAATACATTATCAGGGCTTACTCTGGAGACATTAATAGGGGCATTATTAAGGGGCATTATCAGGGGCTTACTCTGGAGACACATTATCAGGGGCTTACTCTGGAGACATTAAATACATTATCAGGGCTTACTCTGGAGACATTAATACATTATCAGGGGCTTACTCTGGAGACATTAAATACATTATCAGGGGCTTACTCTGGAGACATTAAATACATTATCAGGGGCTTACTCTGGAGACATTAATACATTATCAGGGGCTTACTCTGGAGAGACATTAATACATTATCAGGGGCTTACTCTGGAGACATTAATACATTATCAGGGGCTTACTCTGGAGACACATTAATACATTATCAGGGGCTTACTCTGGAGACATTAAATACATTATCAGGGGCTTACTCTGGAGACATTAATACATTATCAGGGGCTTACTCTGGAGACATTAAATACATTATCAGGGGCTTACTCTGGAGACATTAAATACATTATCAGGGGCTTACTCTGGAGACATTAATACATTATCAGGGGCTTACTCTGGAGACACATTAAATACATTATCAGGGGCTTACTCTGGAGACATTAAATACATTACTCTGGAGACACATTATACATTATCAGGGCTTACTCTGGAGACACATTAATACATTATCAGGGGCTTACTCTGGAGACATTAATACATTATCAGGGGCTTACTCTGGAGACATTAATACATTATCAGGGCTTACTCTGGAGACATTAAATACATTATCAGGGGGAGAGACATTACAGGGCTTACTCTGGAGACATTAATTAAATACATTATCAGGGCTTACTCTGCATTAATACTCTGGAGACACATTATCAGGGGCTTACTCTGGAGACATTAATTATCATTATCAGGGACACATTACTACTTACTCTGGAGACATTAAATACATTATCAGGGGCTTACTCTGGAGACATTAATACATTATCAGGGGCTTACTCTGGAGACATTAAATACATTATCAGGGGCTTACTCTGGAGACACGGCATTATCAGGGGCTTACTCTGGAGACATTAATACATTATCAGGGGCTTACTCTGGAGACATTAAATACATTATCAGGGCTTACTCTGGAGACATTAAATACATTATCAGGGCTTACTCTGGAGACTCTGGATTAAATACATTATCAGGGGCTTACTCTGGAGACATTAATACATTATCAGGGGCTTACTCTGAGACATTAATACATTATCAGGGCTTACTCTGGAGACACATTAAATACATTATCAGGGGCTTACTCTGGAGACATTAATACATTATCAGGGGCTTACTCTGGAGACACATTAAATACATTATCAGGGGCTTACTCTGGAGACATTAATACATTATCAGGGGCTTACTCTGGAGACACATTAATACATTATCAGGGGCTTACTCTGAGACATTAAATACATTATCAGGGCTTACTCTGGAGACATTAAATACATTATCAGGGGCTTACTCTGAGACATTAAATACATTATCAGGGGCTTACTCTGGAGACATTAAATACATTATCAGGGGCTTACTCTGGAGACATTAATACATTATCAGGGGCTTACTCTGGAGACACATTAAATACATTATCAGGGGCTTACTCTGGAGACATTAAATACATTATCAGGGGCTTACTCTGGAGACATTAATACATTATCAGGGGCTTACTCTGGAGACATTAAATACATTATCAGGGGCTTACTCTGGACACATTACTCTGGAGACATTAATACATTATCAGGGGCTTACTCTGGAGACATTAATACATTATCAGGGGCTTACTCTGGACACATTAATACATTATCATTACAGACACATTAAATACATTATCAGGGCTTACTCTGAGACATTAAATACATTATCAGGGGCTTACTCTGGAGACATTAATACATTATCAGGGGCTTACTCTGGAGACATTAAATACATTATCAGGGGCTTACTCTGGAGACATTAATACATTATCAGGGGCTTACTCTGGAGACATTAAATACATTATCAGGGGCTTACTCTGGAGACACATTAAATACATTATCAGGGGCTTACTCTGGAGACATTAAATACATTATCAGGGAGACATTAATACATTATCAGGGGCTTACTCTGGAGACATTAATACATTATCAGGGGCTTACTCTGGAGACATTAAATACATTATCAGGGCTTACTCTGGAGACATTAAATACATTATCAGGGCTTACTCTGGAGACATTAATACATTATCAGGGCTTACTCTGGAGACATTAATACATTATCAGGGCTTACTCTGGAGACACATTAATACATTATCAGGGGCTTACTCTGGAGACATTAAATACATTATCAGGGGCTTACTCTGGAGACATTAATACATTATCAGGGCTTACTCTGGAGACATTAAATACATTATCAGGGCTTACTCTGGAGACATTAATACATTATCAGGGCTTACTCTGGACATTAAATACATTATCAGGGGCTTACTCTGGAGACATTAATACATTATCAGGGGCTACTCTGGAGAGACATTAAATACATTATCAGGGGCTTACTCTGGAGACATTAAATACATTATCAGGGCTTACTCTGGAGACATTACATTATCAGGGGCTTACTCTGGAGACATTAAATACATTATCAGGGCTTACTCTGGAGACACATTAATACATTATCAGGGCTTACTCTGAGACATTAATACATTATCAGGGGCTTATAAGACACATTAATACATTATCAGGGGCTTACCTGGAGACATTAATA
>NW_027038124.1:0-26178 GCF_034236695.1 Oncorhynchus nerka | reverse complement strand
TAGAGGACATGCTTCCGGGTTGGAGCGATCTGGTCGCATCCGCGCTTCGGTCTGCAGGTTGTATAACTTTTTCATTACATTTCATTATAGTACAACGGTCTGATTTGTCTAATCTTAGCAATTTCCTCTTAGCTAGCTACATAGTCGTCGTTGTATCAAAGATAATTGCGTAATTATCGTATTTCGTCGTCTCCTATCTGTCCAACACGTTCACCGTCTACCGTAGCACTGTAGTACTATCACACTCAACTGAACGTCTTGATTAGTGTAGTGTTAGCTAGCTACATAGCTAGCTACATAGTTGTCTTTGCTGTCTTCGTGTCCAAGATAATTGTGTAGCTTAGAGTGTGGAGTCTTAGAGTGATAATTGCGTTATTATCGTATTTCGTCGCCCTCCTATCTGCCTAGCAGCTAGCATACGTTCACCGGCTACCGTAGCACTGTAGTAACTATCACACTCAACCGAACGACTTGATTAGTGTAGTATTAGATAGCTACATAGTTGTCTTTGCTGTCTTCGTATCCAAGATAATTGTGTAGTTTAGAGTGTGTAGTCTTAGAGTGATTATCTTAATTCACCGAGGTTAGCTAGCCAGCTATTTTGTCGTCCTTAACGTAGGAGACACTCCTAGCTAGCCAATAGCCAGCCAACGTCTACTGAATAGAACTTTCGCATTCGGTCGCATTCCGCGTCGCTCCACAGGTAGTATCACTTTTTCACTTCATTTCATTACAGTCCCAACGGTGTGATTTGTTTGATCGTAGCTAGCTACATAGCTAGCTACATAGCACGTCTTTGTTTCAAAGATAATTGTGTAGTCTAGAGCGATTTTCTAGGTTAGCTAGCCAGCTATTGTCGTTCTCCTACGCAACGTAACGTAACCAACACTGCTAGCTAGCCAGCTAGCTCCCGATAAGCAGCATTGTAGAAACTTCACACTCAACGGTACGACTTGATTAGGGTAGTGTCAACAACGCAGCTAGCCTACCCCAGCAGTACTCTATCATTTTAATCATTTTAGTCAATTAGATTCTTGCTACGTAAGCTTAACTTTCTGAACATTCGAGACGTGTAGTCCACTTGTCATTCAATCTCCTCTGCATTAGCGTAGCCTCTTCTCTAGCCTGTCAACTATGTGTCTGTCTATCCCTGTTCTCTCCTCTCTGCACAGACCATACAAACGCTCCACACCGCATGGCCGCAGCCACCTAATCTGGTGGTCCCAGCACGCACGACCCACGTGGAGTTCCAGGTCTCCGGTAGCCTCTGGAACTGCCGATCTGCGGCCAACAAGGCAGAGTTCATCTCAGCCTATGTCTCCCTCCAGTCCCTCGACTTCTTGGCTCTGACGGAAACATGGATCACCACAGACAACACCGCTACTCCTACTGCTCTCTCTTCGTCCGCCCACGTGCTCTCGCACACCCGAGAGCTTCTGGTCAGCGGGGTGGTGGCACCGGGATCCTCATCTCTCCCAAGTGGTCATTCTCTCTTTCTCCCCTTACTCATCTGTCTATCGCCTCCTTTGAATTCCATGCTGTCACAGTTACCAGCCCTTTCAAGCTTAACATCCTTATCATTTATCGCCCTCCAGGTTCCCTCGGAGAGTTCATCAATGAGCTTGATGCCTTGATAAGCTCCTTTCCTGAGGACGGCTCACCTCTCACAGTTCTGGGCGACTTTAACCTCCCCACGTCTACCTTTGACTCATTCCTCTCTGCCTCCTTCTTTCCACTCCTCTCCTCTTTTGACCTCACCCTCTCACCTTCCCCCTACTCACAAGGCAGGCAATACGCTCGACCTCATCTTTACTAGATGCTGTTCCTCCACTAACCTCATTGCAACTCCCCTCCAAGTCTCCGACCACTACCTTGTATCCTTTTCCCTCTCGCTCTCATCCAACACTTCCCACACTGCCCCTACTCGGATGGTATCGCGCCGTCCCAACCTTCGCTCTCTCTCCCCCGCTACTCTCTCCTCTTCCATCCTATCATCTCTTCCCTCTGCTCAAACCTTCTCCAACCTATCTCCTGATTCTGCCTCCTCAACCCTCCTCTCCTCCCTTTCTGCATCCTTTGACTCTCTATGTCCCCTATCCTCCAGGCCGGCTCGGTCCTCCCCTCCCGCTCCGTGGCTCGACGACTCATTGCGAGCTCACAGAACAGGGCTCCGGGCAGCCGAGCGGAAATGGAGGAAAACTCGCCTCCCTGCAGACCTGGCATCCTTTCACTCCCTCCTCTCTACATTTTCCTCCTCTGTCTCTGCTGCTAAAGCCACTTTCTACCACTCTAAATTCCAAGCATCTGCCTCTAACCCTAGGAAGCTCTTTGCCACCTTCTCCTCCCTCTTGAATCCTCCTCCCCCTCCCCCTCCTCCCTCTCTGCAGATGACTTCGTCAACCATTTTGAAAAGAAGGTCGACGACATCCGATCCTCGTTTGCTAAGTCAAACGACACCGCTGGTTCTGCTCACACTGCCCTACCCTGTGCTCTGACCTCTTTCTCCCCTCTCTCTCCAGATGACATCTCGCGTCTTGTGACGGCCGGCCGCCCAACAACCTGCCCGCTTGACCCTATCCCCTCCTCTCTTCTCCAGACCATCTCCGGTGACCTTCTCCCTTACCTCACCTCGCTCATCAACTCATCCCTGACCGCTGGCTACGTCCCTCCCGTCTTCAAGAGAGCGAGAGTTGCACCCCTTCTGAAAAAACCTACACTCGATCCCTCCGATGTCAACAACTACAGACCAGTATCCCTTCTTTCTTTTCTCTCCAAAACTCTTGAACGTGCCGTCCTTGGCCAGCTCTCCCGCTATCTCTCTCAGAATGACCTTCTTGATCCAAATCAGTCAGGTTTCAAGACTAGTCATTCAACTGAGACTGCTCTTCTCTGTATCACGGAGGCGCTCCGCACTGCTAAAGCTAACTCTCTCTCCTCTGCTCTCATCCTTCTAGACCTATCGGCTGCCTTCGATACTGTGAACCATCAGATCCTCCTCTCCACCCTCTCCGAGTTGGGCATCTCCGGCGCGGCCCACGCTTGGATTGCGTCCTACCTGACAGGTCGCTCCTACCAGGTGGCGTGGCGAGAATCCGTCTCCTCACCACGTGCTCTCACCACTGGTGTCCCCCAGGGCTCTGTTCTAGGCCCTCTCCTATTCTCGCTATACACCAAGTCACTTGGCTCTGTCATAACCTCACATGGTCTCTCCTATCATTGCTATGCAGACGACACACAATTAATCTTCTCCTTTCCCCCTTCTGACGACCAGGTGGCGAATCGCATCTCTGCATGTCTGGCAGACATATCAGTGTGGATGACGGATCATCACCTCAAGCTGAACCTCGGCAAGACGGAGCTGCTCTTCCTCCCGGGGAAGGACTGCCCGTTCCATGATCTCGCCATCACGGTTGACAACTCCATTGTGTCCTCGTCCCAGAGCGCTAAGAACCTTGGCGTGATCCTGGACAACACCCTGTCGTTCTCAAATAACATCAAGGCGGTGGCCCGTTCCTGTAGGTTCATGCTCTACAACATCCGCAGAGTACGACCCTGCCTCACACAGGAAGCGGCGCAGGTCCTAATCCAGGCACTTGTCATCTCCCGTCTGGATTACTGCAACTCGCTGTTGGCTGGGCTCCCTGCCTGTGCCATTAAACCCCTACAACTCATCCAGAACGCCGCAGCCCGTCTGGTGTTCAACCTTCCCAAGTTCTCTCACGTCACCCGCTCCTCCGCTCTCTCCACTGGCTTCCAGTTGAAGCTCGCATCCGCTACAAGACCATGGTGCTTGCCTACGGAGCTGTGAGGGGAACGGCACCTCACTACCTCCAGGCTCTGATCAGGCCCTACACCCAAACAAGGGCACTGCGTTCATCCACCTCTGGCCTGCTCGCCTCCCTACCACTGAGGAAGTACAGTTCCCGCTCAGCCCAGTCAAAACTGTTCGCTGCTCTGGCCCCCCAATGGTGGAACAAACTCCCTCACGACGCCAGGACAGCGGAGTCAATCACCACCTTCCGGAGACACCTGAAACCCCACCTCTTTAAGGAATACCTAGGATAGGATAAAGTAATCCTTCTCCCCCCTTAAAAGACCTAGATGCACTATTGTAAAGTGGCTGTTCCACTGGATGTCATAAGGTGAAAGCACCAATTTGTAAGTCGCTCTGGATAAGAGCGTCTGCTAAATGACTTAAATGTAAATGTTAAATGACAGAGAGGGAAGGAGAGATAGAGCACAGAGAGGAGGGGAGAGATAGAGGACAGAGAGGAGGGGAGAGATAGAGGACAGAGAGGGAAGGAGAGATAGAGGACAGAGAGGAGGGGAGAGATAGAGGACAGAGAGGGAAGGAGAGATAGAGGACAGAGAGGGAAGGAGAGATAGAGGACAGAGAGGGAAGGAGAGATAGAGCACAGAGAGGAGGGGAGAGATAGAGGACAGAGAGGAGGGGAGAGATAGAGGACAGAGAGGGAAGGAGAGATAGAGGACAGAGAGGAGGGGAGAGATAGAGGACAGAGAGGGAAGGAGAGATAGAGGACAGAGAGGGAAGGAGAGATAGAGGACAGAGAGGAGAGGAGAGATAGAGGACAGAGAGGAGGGGAGAGATAGAGGACAGAGAGGAGGGGAGAGATAGAGGACAGAGAGGGAAGGAGAGATAGAGGACAGAGAGGAGGGGAGAGATAGAGGACAGAGAGGGAAGGAGAGATAGAGGACAGAGAGGAGGGGAGAGATATAGGACAGAGAGGGAAGGAGAGATAGAGGACAGAGAGGAGGGGAGAGATAGAGGACAGAGAGGAGGGGAGAGATAGAGGACAGAGAGGAGGGGAGAGATAGAGGACAGAGAGGGAAGGAGAGATTGAGGACAGAGAGGGAAGGAGAGATAGAGGACAGAGAGGGAAGGAGAGATAGAGGACAGAGAGGGAAGGAGAGATAGAGGACAGAGAGGGAAGGAGAGATAGAGGACAGAGAGGAGGGGAGAGATAGAGGACAGAGAGGAGGGGATATCAGGTGGTATAAACAAGAGGGAGCAAACAGCAAGTTGTCGGAGGGAAATGGAGCGAGGGGAGAGAGGGGGAGAGAGGGAACAGCAAGAGAGAGAGAAAGAGGGGGAGAGAGGAGGGAGAGAGAGAGAGACAGAGAAAGAGGGGGACGGGGAGAGCGAATGAGGGGGAGGGGGAGAGAGAAAGAGGGGGAGAGAAAGAGGGTGAGGGAGAGAGAAAGAGGGAGAGTGAAAGAGGGGAGAGAGAGAGGGAGCGAGAAAGAGGGGGAGAGAAAGGGAGAGAGGGGGAGAGAGAGAGAGAGAGAAAGAGGGGGAGAGAGAGAGAAAGAGGGGGGAGAGAGAGAGAGAAAGAGGAGGAGAGAGAAAGGGGGTCAGATAGAGACGCTGACTCGCATCTCACTGACACACATCGTTGACTAAAGAGCATTGTTGGCATGTTATCAAAATAAATCTGCCATCATCTCAACCAACCCCACCCACAACCCCAACCCCACCAACATCTACACCCCACCCACAACCCCAACCCCACCAACATCTACACCCCACCCCACAACATCCCAACCCCACCAACATCTACACCCCACCCACAACCCCAACCCCACCAACATCTACACCCCACCCACAACCCCAACCCCACCAACAACTACAGCCCACCCACAACCCCAACAACAACTACACCCCACCCCCACAACATCCAACCCCACCAACATCAACTACCCCACCCACAACCCCAACCAACAACTACACCCCACCCACAACCCCAACCCCACCAACATCTACACCCACCCCACCCCACAACATCTACCCCACCCACAACCCCAACAACATCTACACCCCACCCACAACCCCAACCCCACCAACATCTACACCCCACCCACAACCCCAACAACATCTACACCCCACCCACAACCCCAACCCCACCAACATCTACACCCCACCCACAACCCCAACCCCACCAACATCTACACCCCACCCACAACCCCAACAACATCTACACCCCACCCACAACCCCAACCCCACCAACATCTACACCCCACCCACAACCCCAACAACAACTACACCCCACCCACAACCCCAACCCCACCAACATCTACACCCCACCCACAACCCCACCAACAACTACACCCCACCCACAACCCCAACCCCACCAACATCTACACCCCACCCACAACCCCAACCCCACCAACATCTAACCACCCCACCCACAACCCCAACCCCACCAACATCTACACCCCACCCACAACCCCAACAACAACTACACCCCACCCACAACCCCAACAAACATCTACACCCCACCCACAACCCCAACCCCACCAACAACTACACCCCACCCACAACCCCAACCCCCACCAACATCTACACCCCACCCACAGCCCCACCAACATCTACACCCCACCCACAACCCCAACCCCACCAACAACTACACCCCACCCACAACCCCAACAACATCTACACCCCACCCACAACCCCAACCCCACCAACATCTACACCCCACCCACAACCCCAACCCCACCAACATCTACACCCCACACCCACAACCCCAACAACAACTACACCCCACCCCACAACCCCAACAACATCTACACCCCACCCACAACCCCAACCCCACCAACAACTACACCCCACCCACAACCCCAACAACATCTACACCCCACCCACAACCCCAACCCCACCAACATCTACACCCCACCCACAACCCCAACCCCACCAACATCTACACCCCACCCACAACCCCAACACCAACAACTACACCCCACCCACAACCCCAACAACATCTACACCCCACCCACAACCCCAACCCCACCAACAACTACACCCCACCCACAACCCCAACCCCACCAACATCTACCCACCCACAACCCCACAACCCCCCACCCACAACCCCAAACATCTACACCCCACCCACAACCCCAACCCCACCAACATCTACACCCCACCCACAACCCCAACCCCACCAACATCTACACCCACCCACAACCCCAACCCCCCCACCAACAACTACCCCCCACCCACAACCCCACCAACATCTACACCCCACCCACAGCCCCAACAACATCTACACCCCACCCCCACAACAACATCTTTACACCCCACCCCACCAACAACTACACCCCACCCACCCCAACCCCACCAACATCTACACCCCACCCACAACCCCAACCCCACCAACATCTACACCCCACCCACAACCCCAACAACAACTACACCCCACCCACAACCCCACCCCACCAAACATCTACACCCCACCCACAACCCCAACCCCACCAACAACTACACCCCCCCCACAACCCCAACAACATCTACACCCCACCCACAACCCCAACCCCACCAACATCTACACCCCACCCACAACCCCAACCCCACCAACATCTACACCCCACCCACAACCCCAACAACAACTACACCCCACCCACAACCCCAACAACATCTACACCCACCCCACCCAAACCCCAACCCCACCAACAACTACACCCCACCCACAACCCCAACCCCACCAACATCTACACCCCACCCACAACCCCAACCCCAACAACTCTACACCCCACCCACAACCCCAACAAACATCTACACCCCACCCACAACCCCAACCCCACCAACAACTACACCCCACCCACAACCCCACCAACATCTACACCCCACCCACAACCCCAACAACATCTACACCCCACCCACAACCCCACCAACATCTACACCCCACCCACAACCCCAACCCCACCAACAACTACACCCCACCCACAACCCCAACAACATCTACACCCCACCCACAACCCCAACCCCACCAACATCTACACCCCACCCACAACCCCAACAACAACTACACCCCACCCAAACCCCAACCCCACCAACATCTACACCCCACCCACAACCCCAACCCCACCAACAACTACACCCCACCCACAACCCCAACCCCACCAACATCTACACCCCACCCACCCCAACCCCACCAACATCTACACCCCACCCACAACCCCAACCCCACCAACATCTACACCCCACCCACAACCCCAACAACAACTACACCCCACCCACAACCCCAACAACATCTACCCCCACCCACAAACCCCACCAACAACTACACCCCACCCACAACCCCAACCCCACCAACATCTACACCCCACCCACAACCCCAAACAACTACACCCCACCCACAACAACTACACCCCACCCACAACCCCAACCCCACCAACATCTACACCCCACCCACAACCCCAACCCCACCAACATCTACACCCCACCCACAACCCCAACAACATCTACACCCCAACCCACAACCCCAACCCCACCAACATCTACACCCCACCCACAACCCAACAACAACTACACCCCCACCCACAACCCCAACCCCACCAACATCTACACCCCACCCACAACCCCAACCCCACCAACAACTACACCCCCCACAACCCCAACATCTACACCAACATCTACACCCCACCCACAACCCCACCAACATCTACACCCCACCCACAACCCCAACCCCACCAACATCTACACCCCACCCACAACCCCACACCCCAACAACATCTACACCCCACCCACAACCCCACCAACATCTACACCCCACCCACAACCCCAACCCCACCAACATCTACACCCCACCCACAACCCCAACCCCACCAACATCTACACCCACCCACAACCCCAACCCCACCAACATCTACACCCCACCCACAACCCCAACCCCACCAACATCTACACCCCACCCACAACCCCAACCCCAACAACATCTACACCCCACCCACAACCCCAACAACATCTACACCCCACCCACAACCCCAACCCCACCAACATCTACCCCACCCCACCCACAACAACTACCCCACCCCCAACCCCACCAACATCTACACCCCACCCACAACCCCACCAACATCTACACCCCACCCACACCCCAACCCCACCAACATCTACACCCCACCCACAACCCCACCAACATCTACACCCCCCACCAACATCTAACCCCCACCCACCCCAACATCTACACCCCACCCACAACCCCAACAAACATCTACACCCCACCCACAACCCCAAACATCTACACCCCACCCAACCCCAACCCCACCAACATCTACCCACCCACAACCCCAACCCCACCAACAACTACACCCCACCCACAACCCCAACAACAACTACACCCCACCCACACCCCCCACCAACCCCACCAACAACTCTACACCCCACCCACAACCCCAACCCCACCACATCTACACCCCCACCCACAACCCCAACCCCACCAACATCTACACCCCACCCCACAACCCCAACAACAACTACACCCCACCCACAACCCCACCAACATCTACACCCCACCCACAGCCCCAACCCCACCAACATCTACACCCCCCACAACCCCAACCCCACCAACATCTACACCCCACCCACAACCCCAACAAACATCTACACCCCACCCACAACCCCAACCCCACCAACATCTACACCCCACCCACAACCCCAACCCACCAACATCTACACCCCACCCCCAACCCCACAACATCTACACCCCCACTACACCCCAACCCCACAACTACACCCCACCCACAACCCCACCAACATCTACACCCCACCCACAACCCCAACCCCACCAACATCTACACCCCACCCACAACCCAACCCCACCAACATCTACACCCCACCCACAACCCCAACAACAACTACACCCCACCCACAACCCCAACCCACACCAACAACAACTACACCCCACCCACAACCCCAACAACATCTACACCCCACCCCCACCAACCCCAACCCCACCAACATCTACCCCCACCCACAACCCCAACCCCACCAACATCTACACCCCACCCACAACCCCAACCCCACCAACATCTACACCCCACCCACAACCCCAACAACATCTACACCCCACCCACAACCCCCAACCCCACCAACAACTACACCCCACCCACAACCCCAACCCCACCAACATCTACACCCCACCCACAACCCCAACCCCACCAACATCTACACCCCACCCACAACCCCAACCCCACCAACATCTACACCCCACCCACAACCCCAACCCCACCAACAACTACACCCCACCCACAACCCCAACCAACATCTACACCCCACCCACAACCCCAACAGCAACATCTACACCCCCCCACAACCCCAACCCCACCAACAACTACACCCCACCCACAACCCCAACAACATCTACACCCCACCCACAACCCCAACCCCACCAACATCTACACCCCACCCACAACCCCAACAACAACTACACCCCACCCACAACCCCAACCCCACCAACATCTACACCCCACCCACAACCCCAACCCCACCAACAACTACACCCCACCCACAACCCCCACAACATCTACACCCCACCCACAACCCCAACCCCACCAACATCTACACCCCACCCACAACCCCAACCCCACCAACATCTACACCCCACCCACAACCCCAACAACAACTACACCCCACCCACAACCCCAACAACATCTACACCCCACCCACAACCCCAACCCCACCAACAACTACACCCCACCCACAACCCCAACCCCCACCAACATCTACACCCCACCCACAACCCCAACAACAACTACACCCCACCCACAACCCCAACAACAACTACACCCCACCCACAACCCCAACCCCACCAACATCTACACCCCACCCACACAACATCCCACACCCCACCCACAACCCAACAACATCTACACCCCACCCACAACCCCAACCCCAAACATCTACACCCCACCCACAACCCCAACCCCACCAACAACTACACCCCACCCACAACCCCAACAACATCTACACCCCACCCCACAACCCAACCCCACCAACATCTACACCCCACCCACAACCCCAACAACAACTACACCCCACCCACAAACCCAACCCCACCAACATCTACACCCCACCCACAACCCCAACCCCACCAACAACTACACCCCACCCCACAACCCCAACATCTACCCCACCCACAACCCCAACCCCACCAACATCTACACCCCACCCACAACCCCAACCCCACCAACATCTACACCCCCCAACCCCAACAACAACTACACCCACCCACAACCCCAACAACATCTACACCCCACCCACAACCCCAACCCCACCAACAACTACACCCCACCCACAACCCCAACCCCAAACATCTACACCCCACCCACAACCCCAACAACATCTACACCCCACCCACAACCCCAACAACATCTACACCCCACCCACAACCCCAACCCCACCAACATCTACACCCCACCCACAACCCCAACCCCACCAACAACTACACCCCACCCACAACCCCAACAACATCTACACCCACCCACAACCCCAACCCCACCAACATCTACACCCCACCCACAACCAACTACACCCACCCACACCCCAACCCCACCAACATCTACACCCCACCCCACAACCCCAACCCCACCAACAACTACACCCCTGCCACAACCCCAACCCCACCAACATCTACACCCACCCACAACCCCAACAACATCTACACCCCCACCCACAACCCCAACCCCACCAACATCTACACCCCACCCACAACCCCAACAACAACTACACCCCCACCCACAACCCCAACAACATCTACACCCCACCCACAACCCCAACCCCACCAACATCTACACCCCACCCACAACCCACCAACATCTACACCCCACCCACAACAACCCCACCACCACCCCACAACCCCAACCCACCAACATCTACACCCACCCACAACCCCAACCCCACCAACATCTACACCCCACCCACAACCCCAACAACCAACTATCTACCCCACCCACAACCCCAACCCCACCAACATCTACACCCCACCCACAACCCCACCAACATCTACACCCCACCCACAACCCCAACCCACAACATCTACCCCCACCCACAACCCCAACAACTATCCCCACCCCCAACATCTACCCCACCCCACCCCACAACCCCACCCCACACAACCCCACCCCACCCCAACAACCCCAACCCCACCAACATCTACACCCCACCCACAACCCCAACAACATCTACACCCCACCCACAACCCCAACCCCACCAACATCTACACCCCACCCACAACCCCAACAACAACTACACCCCACCCACAACCCCAACCCCACCAACATCTACACCCCACCCACAACCCCAACCCCACCAACATCTACACCCCACCCACAACCCCAACCCCACCAACAACTACACCCCACCCACAACCCCCACAACATCTACACCCAACCCCACCCACAACATCCACCCCAACCCCACCAACATCTACACCCCACCCCACAACCCCAACCCCACCAACATCTACACCCCACCCACAACCCCAACAACATCTACACCCCACCCACAACCCCAACCCCACCAACATCTACACCCCACCCACAACCCCAACCAACATCTACACCCCACCCCCACAACCTACCAACAACCCACACCCCAACATCTGCCCCACCCCACCCCAACCCCAACCCCAACAACATCTACACCCCACCCACAACCCCAACCCCACCAACATCTACACCCCACCCACAACCCCAACCCCACCAACATCTACACCCCCACCCACAACAACTACACCCCACCCACAACCCCAACAACATCTACACCCCACCCACAACCCCCCACCCACAACCCCACCCCACCAACATCTACACCCCACCCCACAACCCATCTAACCCCACCAACATCTACACCCCACCCACAACCCACAACCCCAACAACATCTACACACCCACAACCCCAACCCCACCAACATCTACACCCCACCCACAACCCAACCCAACATCTACACCCCACCCACCCCAACCCCACCAACATCTACACCCCACCCACAACCCCAACCCCACCAACATCTACACCCCACCCACAACCCCAACAACATCTACACCCCACCCACAACCCCAACCCCACCAACATCTACACCCACCCACCCCCACAACCCCAACCCCACCAACATCTACACCCACCCACAACCCCAACCCCACCAACATCTACACCCCACCCACAACCCCAACAACATCTACACCCACCCACAACCCCAACCCCACCAACAACTACCCACCCCACCCCACCCCAACATCTACACCCCACCCCAACCCCACCAACAACTACACCCCACCCACAACCCCAACAACAACTACACCCCACCCCAACCAACAACTACACCCCACCCCACCCCAACCCCACCAACATCTACACCCCACCCACAACCCCAACACCTACACACCCCAACCCACAACAACAACATCTACACCCCACCCACAACCCCAACCCCACCAACATCTACACCCCACCCACAACCCCAACCCCACCAACATCTACACCCCACCCACAACCCCAACAACATCTACACCCCACCCACAACCCCAACAACATCTACACCCCACCCACAACCCCAACCCCACCAACAACTACACCCCACCCACAACCCCAACAACATCTACACCCACCCACAACCCCAACCCCACCAACATCTACACCCCACCCCACAACCCCCCACCCAACCCCACCCCAACATCTACACCCCACCCACAACCCCACACCCACCCACAACAACATCTACACCCCACCCACAACCCCAACAACATCTACACCCACCCACAACCCCAACCCCACCAACATCTACACCCCACCCACAACCCCAACAACAACTACACCCCACCCACAACCCCAACCAACATCTACACCAACCTACACCCCACCCACAGCCCCAACCCCACCAACATCTACACCCCACCCACAACCCCAACAACATCTACCCCCCCCCCACCCACAACCCCAACCCCACCAACATCTACCCCCACCCACAACCCCAACCCCACCAACATCTACACCCCACCCACAACCCCAACAACAACTACACCCACCCACAACCCCAACAACATCTACACCCACCTGACCCAACCCCACCCCAACCCACCACAACCCCAACTACACCCCACCCACAACCCCAACCCCCACCAACATCTACCCCACCCACCCACAACCCCAGCCCCACCAACAACTACACCCCACCCACAACCCCAACCCCACCAACATCTACCCCACCCCCACCAACACTACCCCCCCAACCCCACCAACATCTACACCCCACCCACAACCCCAACCCCACCAACATCTACACCCCCACCCCCACAACCCCAACCCCAACATCTACACCCCACCCACAACCCCAACAACAACTACACCCCACCCCCCAACCCCACCACATCTACACCCCACCCACAACCCAACAACATCTACACCCCACCCACAACCCCAACCCCACCAACATCTACACCCCACCCCACCAACAACCCCAACCCCACCAACAACTACACCCCACCCACAACCCCAACCCCACCAACATCTACACCCCACCCACAACCCCAACCCCACCAACATCTACACCCCACCCACAACCCCAACCCCACCAACAACTACACCCCCACCCACAACAACTACACCCCACCCACCCCCCAACATCTACACCCCACCCCACCCCCAACCCCACCAACATCTGACACCCCACCCACAACCCCAACCCCAACAACTACACCCCACCCCCCCCCCACAACCCCCAACCCCACCAACATCTACACCCCACCCCACCCCAACAACATCTACACCCCACCCCTGACAACCCCAACAACATCTACACCCCACCCACAACCCCCAACCCACCAACATCTGCACCCCACCCCACAGCCCCAACCCCCACCAACATCTACACCCCACCCACAACCCCAACAACAACTACACCCCACCCACAACCCCAACCCCACCAACATCTGCACCCCACCCACAACCCCCAACCCACCAACATACACCCCACCCACAACCCCAACCCCACCAACATCTACACCCCACCCACAACCCCAACAACAACTACACCCCACCCACAACCCCAACAACATCTACACCCCACCCACAACCCCAACCCCACCAACATCTACACCCCACCCACAACCCCACCAACATCTACACCCCACCCACAACCCCAACCAACATCTACACCCACCCACACCCCAACCCCACCAACATCTACACCCCACCTGACCCCAACCCCACCAACAGCTACACCCCACCCACAGCCCCAAAACATCTACACCCCACCCACAACCCCAGCCCCACCAACATCTACACCCCACCCAACCCCAACCCCAACAAAAAACCAACATCTGCACCCCACCCACAACCCCAACCCCACCAACATCTACACCCCACCCCACAACCCCAACCCCACCAACAACTACACCCCACCCACAACCCCAACAACATCTACACCCACCCACAAACCCCACCAACATCTACACCCCACCCACAACCCCAACCCCACCAACATCTACACCCCACCCACACCCCAACAACACTACAACCCCAACCCCAACATCTACACCCCACCCACAACCCCAACCCCACCAACAACCAGCATCTACACCCCACCCACAACCCCAACCCCACCAACATCTACACCCCACCCACAACCCCAACCCCACAACTCTACACCCCACCCACAACCCCAACCCCACCAACATCTACACCCCACCCACAACCCCAACCCCACCAACAACTACACCCACACCCACAACCCCCCCCCAACAACAACATCTACACCCCACCCACAACAACCCAACCCCACAACAACACCCACCCACTACACCCCACCCCACCCACCCCACCCCAACAACAACTACACCCCACCCACAACCCCAACCCCACCAACATCTACACCCCACCCACAACCCCAACCCCCACCAACATCAACACCCCACCCACACCCCAGCCCCACCAACAACTACACCCATCTGACTGACCCACCCCAACATCCCAACCCCACCAACATCTACACCCCACCCACAACCCCCAACCTACACCAACATCTACACCCCACCCACAACCCCAACCCACCAACATCTACACCCCACCCACAACCCCAACCCCACCAACAGCTACACCCCCCCACAACCCCAACAACATCTACACCCCACCCACAACCCCAACCCCACCAACAACTACACCCCACCCACAACCCCAACCAACATCTACACCCCTCTACCCACCCCACCAACATCAACCCCACCCCAAACATCTACACCCCCACCCACAACCCCAACCCCACCAACAACTACACCCCACCCACAACCCCAACCCCACCAACATCTACCCCACCCACACCCACAACCAACATCAACCCACAACCCCAACATCATCTACACCCCACCCACAACCCCAACCCCACCAACATCTACACCCCACCCACAACCCCAACCCCACCAACATCTACACCCCACCCACAACCCCAACAACATCTACACCCCACCCACAACCCCAACCCCACCAACATCTACACCCCACCCACAACCCCAACCCCACCAACATCTACACCCCACCCACAACAACCCACCCCACCCCAACCAACAACATCTACACCCCTGCCACAACCCCAACCCCACCAACCCCACCCCACACCCCACCCCCACAACCCCAACCCCACCAACATCTACACCCCACCCACCCCAACCCCAACCCCACCAACATCTACACCCCACCCACAACCCCAACCCAAACAACTACACCCCACCCACAACCCCAACAACATCTACACCCCACCTGACCCCACAACCCCACACCCCACCCAAACAACACCAACACCCCACCCACAACCCCAACCCCACCAACATCTACACCCCACCCACAACCCCAACCCCACCAACATCTACACCCCACCCACAACCCCAACCCCACCAACAACTACACCCCACCCACAACCCCAACATCTACACCCCACCCACAATCCCAACCCCACCAACATCTACACCCCACCCACAACCCCAACCCCACCAACATCTACACCCCCACCCACAACCCCAACAACAACTACACCCCACCCACAACCCCAGCCCCAACAACATCTACACCCCACCCCACAACCCCAACCCCACCAACATCTACACCCCACCCACAGCCCCAGCCCACCAACAACTACACCCCACCCACAACCCCAACAACACCCCACCCACAACCCCAACCCCACCAACATCTACACCCCACCCACAACCCCAACCCCACCAACATCTACACCCCACCCACAACCCCAACAACAACTACACCCCACCCACAACCCCAACCCCACCAACATCTACACCCACCCACAACCCCAACAACAACTACACCCACCCACAGCCCCAACCCCACCAACATCTACACCCCACCCACAACCCCAACCCCACCAACATCTACACCCCACCCACAACCCCAACCCCACCAACATCTACACCCCACCCACAACCCCAACAACATCTACACCCCCCACCCCAATCAACAACTACCCCCCACCCCACCAACATCTACACCCCACCCACAACCCCAACCCCACCAACATCTACACCCCACCCCTGACAACCCCAACAACAACTACACCCCACCCACAACCCATCTACACCCCACCCAACATCTACACCCCACCCACAACCCCAACAACAACTACACCCCCACCCACAACCCCAACCCACCAACATCTACACCCCACCCACAACCCCAACCCCACCAACAACTACACCCCACCCACAACCCCAACCCCACCAACATCTACACCCCACCCACAACCCCAACCCCACCAACATCTACACCCCACCCCACCAACCCCTAACCCCACCAACATCATACACCCCACCCACACAAACATCTACACCCCAACCCCACCCCAAACATCTACACCCCACCCACAACCCCAACAACATCTACACCCCACCCACAACCCCAACCCCAACAACATCTACACCCCACCCACAACCCCAGCCCACCAACATCTACACCCCACCCACAACCCCAACCCCACCAACAACTACACCCCACCCACAACCCCAACAACATCTACACCCCACCCACAACCCCAACCCCACCAACATCTACACCCCACCCACAACCCCAACAACAACTACACCCCACCCACAACCCAGCAACCCACCAACATCTACACCCCACCCACAACCCCAACAACAACTACACCCCACCCACAACCCCACCAACATCTACACCCCACCCACAACCCCAACCCCACCAACATCTACACCCCACCCACAACCCCAACCCCACCAACATCTACACCCCACCCACAACCCCAACAACATCTACACCCCACCCACAACCCCAACCCCACCAACATCTACCCCACCCACAACCCCAACCCCACCAACAACTACACCCCACCCACAACCCCAACAACAACTACACCCCACCCACAACCCCAACCCCACCAACATCTACACCCCACCCACAACCCCAACAACAACTACACCCCACCCCCAACCCCACCAACATCTACACCCCACCCACAACCCCAACCCCACCAACATCTACACCCACCCACAACCCCAACCCCACCAACATCTACACCCCACCCACAACCCCAACAACATCTACACCCCACCCCCAACCCCACAACCCACCCACCCACCCCAACCAACATCTACACCCCACCCACAACCCCAACCCCACCAACATCTACACCCCACCCACAACCCCAACAACATCTACACCCAACCCCAACCCCACAACCCCACCCACAACCCCCCCACCAACATCTACACCCACCCACAACCCCAACCCCACCAACAACCCCAGCCCACCCCACCCACAACCCCAACAACAACTACACCCCACCCACAACCCCAACCCCACCAACATCTACACCCCACCCACAACCCCAACAACAACTACACCCCACCCACAACCCCACCAACATCTACACCCCACCCACAACCCCAACCCCACCAACATCTACACCCCACCCACAACCCCAACCCCACCAACATCTACACCCCACCCACAACCCCAACAACATCTACACCCCACCCACAACCCCAACCCCACCAACATCTACACCCCACCCACAACCCCCCCACCCACAACATCTACACCCCACACCCCACCAACATCTACACCCCACCCACAACCCCAACCCCACCAACAACTACACCCCCCACCCACAACCCCAACCCCACCAACATCTACACCCCACCCACAACCCCAACCCCACCAACATCTACACCCCACCCCACAACCCCAACCCCACCCACAACAGCCCCACCAACATCTACACCCACCCACAACCCCAACCCACCAACATCTACACCCCCCACCCCCACAACCCCAACCCCACCCAACATCTACACCCCACCCACCCCAATTTCTGCACCCCACCCCACCAACAACTACTACCCCCACCCACAACCCCAACAACATTTACACCCCACCCACAACCCCAACAACATCTACACCCCACCCACAACCCCAACCCCACCAACAACTACACCCCACCCACAACCCCAACAACATCTACACCCCACCCACAACCCCAACAACATCTACACCCCACCCACAACCCCAACCCACCAACATCTACACCCCACCCACAACCCCAACCCCACCAACATCTACACCCCACCCACAACCCCAACAACATCTACACCCACCCACAACCCCAACCCCACCAACATCTACACCCCACCCACAACCCCAACCCCACCAACAAACATCTACACCCCACCCACAACCCCAACCCCACCAACATCTACACCCCACCTACAACATTTACACCCCAACCCCACCAACATCTGACCCCACCCACACCCACACCCACAACCCCACCAACATCTACACCCACCCACAACCCCAACAACATCTACACCCCACCCACAACCCCAACAACATCTACACCCCACCCCACAACCCCAACCCCACCACCAACATCCACAACCCCAACAACATCTACACCCCACCCACAACCCCAACAACAACTACACCCACCCACAACCCCAACAACAACTACACCCCACCCACAACCCCAACAACATCTACACCCCACCCACAACCCCAACCCCACCCCACCCACACCCCAACCCCACCAACATCTACACCCCACCCACAACCCCAACAACATCTACACCCCACCCACAACCCCAACCCCACCAACATCTCTACACCCACACCCACAACAACTACACCCCACCCCACAACCCCAACCCCACCAACATCTACACCCACCCACAACCCCAACCCCACCAACAACTACACCCCACCCACAACCCCACCCCACCAACATCTACACCCCACCCCCACAACCCCAACCCCACCAACATCTACACCCCACCCACAACCCCAACCCCACCAACATCTACACCCACCCACAACCCCAACAACAACTACACCCCACCCACAACCCCAACCCTGCACCAACATCTGCACACCCCACCCCACAACCCCCAACCCCACCAACAACTACACCCACCCACAACCCCAACAACATCTACACCCACCCACAACCCCAACCCCACCAACAACTACACCCCACCTACACAACCCCAACAACATCTACACCCCACCCACAACCCCAACAACATCTACACCCCACCCACAACCCCACCAACATCTACACCCCACCCACAACCCCAACCCCAAACAACTACACCCCACCCACAACAACATCTACACCCCACCCACAACCCCAACCCCACCAACAACTACACCCCACCCACAACCCCAACCCCACCAACATCTACACCCCACCCACAACCCCAACAACATCTACACCCCACCCACAACCCCAACAACATCTACACCCCACCCACAACCCCAACCCCACCAACATCTACACCCCACCCACAACCCCAACAACAACTACACCCCACCCACAACCCCAACAACAACTACACCCCACCCACAACCCCAACCCCACCAACATCTACACCCCACCCACAACCCCAACAACAACTACACCCCACCCACAACCCCAACCCCACCAACAACTACACCCACCCACAACCCCACCAACATCTACACCCCACCCACAACCCCAACAACATCTACACCCCACCCACAACCCCAACCCCACCAACATCTACACCCCACCCACAACCCCAACCCCACCAACAACTACACCCCACCCACAACCCCAACAACATCTACACCCCACCCACAACCCCAACCCCACCAACATCTACACCCCACCCACAACCCCAACAACAACTACACCCCACCCACAACCCCAACCCCACCAACATCTACACCCCACCCACAACCCCAACCCCACCAACAACTACACCCCACCCACAACCCCAACCCCACCAACATCTACACCACCAACATCTACACCCCACCCACAACCCCAACCCCACCAACATCTACACCCCACCCACAACCCCAACCCACCAACTATTACACCCCACCAACTACAACCCCACCCACAACTACACTCCACCCACAACTACAACCCTACCAACAACCACAACCCCACCCACAACTACCCACCCCACCCACAACCCTACCAACTACCACAACCCCACCCACAACCCTACCAACTACCACAACCCCACCCACAACCCTACCAACTACCACAACCCCACCCACAACTACAGCCCCACCAGCCCCACCCACAACTACAACCACAACCACAACCCCACCTACCAACTACCCCAACTCTACCAACAACTACAACTCCATCAACTTCACCCCACCAAAAACTACACCCCACCCACAACTACAACCCCACCCATAACTACAACCCCACCCATAACTACACCCCACCAACAACCCCACCCACAACTACAACCCCACCCACAACCCCAACAACAGCCACAACCCCACCAACAACTACAACCCCACCCAGAGGAGAGGAGAGGAGGATGGGGAAGAGGAGAAAGGAGGAGAGGAGAGGAGGATGTGGAAGAGGAGAGAGGAGGAGAGGAGGATGGGGAAGAGGAGAAAGGAGGAGAGGAGAGGAGGATGGGGGAGAGGAGATGAGGATGGGGAGAGGAGAAAGGAGGAGAGGAGGATGGGGAGAGGATGATGGGGAAGAGGAGAGGAGGATGGGGAGAGGAGGATGGGGAAGAGGAGAAAGGAGGAGAGGAGAGGAGGATGGGGAGAGGAGAGGAGGATGGGGAAGAGGAGAAAGGAGGAGAGGAGGATGGGGGAGAGGAGGATGGGGAAGAGGTGAAAGGAGGAGAGGAGGCTGGAGGAGAGGAGAAAGGAGGAGAGGAGGCTGGAGGAGAGGAGAGGAGAAAGGAGGAGAAAGGAGGAGAGGAGAGGAGGATGGGGAAGAGGAGAAAGGAGGAGAGGAGAGGAGGATGGGGAAGAGGAGAAAGGAGGAGAAAGGAGGAGAAGACACTTTAAAGATCTACAGGAGGAAAGCATGTACAGTTATTCCAGCAATGTGAGTGAAAAACAACAAGAACTCAGGACTTCATGATGAAACCTGAAGAAACATCTGAAGTGTTGTGGGTGTCTACCTTCCCTGCCCAGGAGACCCCCTCTTCTCAGTCAGACTGGTTTACACCAGATGAAGAGGGACATTTCCCACACTAACTGTACCCTGTCCGTATGCATTAACCAGAGGCTGAATCCAAAATGGCACACTATTCCCTTTATAGTGCACTACTTTTGACCAGGGCCCATAGGGTATCCCATAGGACCCTGGTCAAAGGGAGTGGACCAGTAGTGGACAAGGACACTAGGCAGGGAGAATGGTTACAAGAGGGGGAGGGGGGGGGAAGAGGGAGTGGACCAGTAGTGGACAAGGACACTAGGCAGTGAGAATGGTTACAAGAGGGGGAGAGACCACTGAGGTCTTCATGTAGCTGGTTGATACTAATTTGAACAATACCATTTAGACGATGGACTCAAAATGACTCTGAAGAGCCATGTGAAAGAAGCTCACTGAGTTGTGGTGTTGAACCTCTCTACCACAGGACCATGTTAGGTGGTTTAAAAAATATATATATATTTGACCTTTTATTTAACTAGGCAAGTCAGTTAAGAACAAATTCTTATTTTCAATTTTTACATTTACATTTAAGTCATTTAGCAGACGCTCTTATCCAGAGCGACTTACAAATTGGTGCATTCACCTTATGACATCCAGTGGAGCAGCCACTTTACAATAGTGCATCTAAATCTTTTAAGGGGGGTGAGAAGGATTACTTTATCCTATCCTAGGTATTCCTTAAAGAGGTGGGGTTTCAGGTGTCTCCGGAAGGTGGTGATTGACTCCGCTGTCCTGGCGTCGTGAGGGAGTTTGTTCCACCATTGGGGGCCAGAGCAGAACAGTTTTGACTGGGCTGAGCGGGAACTGTACTTCCTCAGTGGTAGGGAGGCGAGCAGGCCAGAGGTGGATGAACGCAGTGCCCTTGTTTGGGTGTAGGGCCTGATCAGAGCCTGGAGGTACTGAGGTGCCGTTCCCTCACAGCTCCGTAGGCAAGCACCATGGTCTTGTAGCGGATGCGAGCTTCAACTGGAAGCCAGTGGAGAGAGCGGAGGAGCGGGGTGGACGTGAGAGAACTTGGGAAGGTTGAACACCAGACGGGCTGCGGCGTTCTGGATGAGTTGTAGGGTTTAATGGCACAGGCAGGGAGCCCAGCCAACAGCGAGTTGCAGTAATCCAGACGGGAGATGACAAGTGCCTGGATTAGGACCTGCGCCGCTTCCTGTGTGAGGCAGGGTCGTACTCTGCGGATGTTGTAGAGCATGAACCTACAGGAACGGGCCACCGCCTTGATGTTAGTTGAGAACGACAGGGTGTTGTCCAGGATCACGCCAAGGTTCTTAGCGCTCTGGGAGGAGGACACAGTGGAGTTGTCAACCGTGATGGCGAGATCATGGAACGGGCAGTCCTTCCCGGGAGGAAGAGCAGCTCCGTCTTGCCGAGGTTCAGCTTGAGGTGGTGATCCGTCATCCACACTGATATGTCTGCAAGACATGCAGAGATGCGATTCGCCACCTGGTCATCAGAAGGGGGAAAGGAGAAGATTAATTGTGTGTCGTCTGCATAGCAATGATAGGAGAGACCATGTGAGGTTATGACAGAGCCAAGTGACTTGGTGTATAGTGAGAATAGGAGAGGGCCTAGAACAGAGCCCTGGGGACACCAGTGGTGAGAGCACGTGGTGAGGAGACGGATTCTCGCCACGCCACCTGGTAGGAGCGACCTGTCAGGTAGGACGCAATCCAAGCGTGGGCCGCGCCGGAGATGCCCAACTCGGAGAGGGTGGAGAGGAGGATCTGATGGTTCACAGTATCGAAGGCAGCCGATAGGTCTAGAAGGATGAGAGCAGAGGAGAGAGTTAGCTTTAGCAGTGCGGAGCGCCTCCGTGATACAGAGAAGAGCAGTCTCAGTTGAATGACTAGTCTTGAAACCTGACTGATTTGGATCAAGAAGGTCATTCTGAGAGAGATAGTGGGAGAGCTGGCCAAGGACGGCACGTTCAAGGGTTTTGGAGAGAAAAGAAAGAAGGGATACTGGTCTGTAGTTGTTGACATCGGAGGGATCGAGTGTAGTTTTTTTTTTTTTTCAGAAGGGTGCAACTCTCGCTCTCTTGAAGACGGAAGGGACGTAGCCAGCGGTCAGGGATGAGTTGATGAGCGAGGTGAGGTAAGGGAGAAGGTCTCCGGAAATGGTCTGGAGAAGAGAGGGGATAGGGTCAAGCGGGCAGGTTGTTGGGCGGCCGGCCGTCACAAGACGCGAGATTTCATCTGGAGAGAGAGGGGAGAAAGAGGTCAGAGCACAGGGTAGGGCAGTGTGAGCAGAACCAGCGGTGTCGTTTGACTTAGCAAACGAGGATCGGATGTCGTCGACCTTCTTTTCAAAATGGTTGACGAAGTCATCTGCAGAGAGGGAGGAGGGGGAGGAGGATTCAGGAGGGAGGAGAAGGTGGCAAAGAGCTTCCTAGGGTTAGAGGCAGATGCTTGGAATTTAGAGTGGTAGAAAGTGGCTTTAGCAGCAGCGACAGAAGAGGAAAATGTAGAGAGGAGGGAGTGAAAGGATGCCAGGTCCGCAGGGAGGCGAGTTTTCCTCCATTTCCGCTCGGCTGCCCGAGCCCTGTTCTGTGAGCTCGCAATGAGTCGTCGAGACACGGAGCGGGAGGGAGGACCGAGCCGGCCTGGAGGATAGGGGACATAGAGAGTCAAAGGATGCAGAAGGGAGGAGAGGAGGGTTGAGGAGGCAGAATCAGGAGATAGGTTGGAGAAGGTTTGAGCAGAGGAAGAGATGATAGGATGGAAGAGGAGAGAGTAGCGGGGGAGAGAGAGCGAAGGTTGGGACGGCGCGATACATCCGAGTAGGGGCAGTGTGGGAAGTGTTGGATGAGAGCGAGAGGGAAAAGGATACAAGGTAGTGGTCGGAGACTTGGAGGGGAGTTGCAATGAGGTTAGTGGAAGAACAGCATCTAGTAAAGATGAGGTCAGCGTATTGCCTGCCTTGTGAGTAGGGGGAAGGTGAAGGGTGAGGTCAAAAGAGGAGAGGAGTGGAAAGAAGAGGCAGAGAGGAATGAGTCAAAGGTAGACGTGGGGGAGGTTAAAGTCGCCCAGAACTGTGAGAGGTGAGCCGTCCTCAGGAAAGGAGCTTATCAAGGCATCAAGCTCATTGATGAACTCTCCGAGGGAACCTGGAGGCGATAAATGATAAGGATGTTAAGCTTGAAAGGGCTGGTAACTGTGACAGCATGGAATTCAAAGGGAGGCGATAGACAGATGGGTAAGGGAGAAAGAGAGAATGACCACTTGGGAGAGATGAGGATCCCGGTGCCACCACCCCGCTGACCAGAAGCTCTCGGGGTGTGCGAGAACACGTGGGCGGACGAAGAGAGAGCAGTAGGAGTAGCAGTGTTATCTGTGGTGATCCATGTTTCCGTCAGTGCCAAGAAGTCGAGGGACTGGAGGGAGGCATAGGCTGAGATGAACTCTGCCTTGTTGGCCGCAGATCGGCAGTTCCAGAGGCTACCGGAGACCTGGAACTCCACGTGGAGCGTGCGCGCTGGGACCACCAGATTAGGGTGGCCGCGGCCACGCGGTGTGGAGCGTTTGTATGGTCTGTGCAGAGAGGAGAGAACAGGGATAGACAGACACATAGTTGACAGGCTACAGAAGAGGCTACGCTAATGCAAAGGAGATTGGAATGACAAGTGGACTACACGTCTCGAATGTTCAGAAAGTTGAGCTTACGTAGCAAGAATCTTATTGACTAAAATGATTAAAAATGATACAGTACTGCTGAAGTAGGCTAGCTGGCAGTGGCTGCGTTGTTGACTTTGTAGGCTAGCTGGCAGTGGCTGCGTTGTTGATTCGGGGGCTAGCTGGCTAGCTAGCAGTGTTGATTACGTTACGTTGCGTTAAAAGAACGACAATAGCTGGCTAGGTAACCTAGAAAATCGCTCTAGACTACACAATTATCTTTGATACAGAGACGGCTATGTAGC
>NW_027038123.1:0-26146 GCF_034236695.1 Oncorhynchus nerka | reverse complement strand
GGGTAGGCAGTAAGAACAGGAAGTTAGGACCTAGGCCTGATGGATGGGTAGTAAGAACAGGAAGTTAGGAATTTAGGCCTGATGAATGGGTAGTAAGAACAGGAAGTTAGGACCTAGGCCTGATGAATGGGTAGTAAGAACAGGAAGTTAGAAGGCCTGATGGATGGGTAGTAAGAACAGGAAGTTAGGACCTGCTTCCGATGAATGGGCAGTAAGAACAGGAAGTCAGAACCTAAGCCTGATGGATGGGCAGTAAGAACAGGAAGTTAGGACCAGGGCCTGATGGATGGGCAGTAAGAACAGGAAGTTAGACCTAAGCCGGATGGTTGGGCAGTAAGAACAGAAAGTCAGGACCTAAGCCTGATGGATGGGCAGTAAGAACAGGAAGTTAGACCTAAGCCTGATGGATGGGCAGTAAGAACAGGAAGTCAGGACCTAAGCCTGATGGATGGGCAGGCAGTAAGAACAGGAAGTCAGGACCTAAGCCTGATGGATGGGCAGTAAGAACAGGAAGTTAGGACCGAAGCCTGATGGATGGGTAGGCAGTAAGAACAGGAAGTTGTGGACCTAGACCTGGGATGGATGGGCAATAAGAACAGGAAGTTAGGACCTAGGCCTGATCCATGGGCAGTAAGAACCTAGGCCTTATGGATGGTTGGGAAGTAAGAACAGGAAGTCAGGACCTAGGCCTGATGGATGGGTAGGGCAGTAAGAACAGGAAGTTAGACCTAGAACTGATGGATGGGTAGGCAGTAAGAACTGAAGTTAGACCTAGACCTGATGGATGGGTAGGGCAGTAAGAACAGGAAGTTAGGACCTAGACCTGATGGATGGGTAGGCAGTAAGAACAGGGAAATAGGACCTAAAACTGGATGGATGGGCAGGTAGCAAGAACAGGAAGTTAGGACCCAAGCCTGATGGTTGGGCAGTAAGAACAGAAAGTCAGGACCTAAGCCTGATGGATGGGCAGTAAGAACAGGAAGTCAGGACCTAAGCCTGATGGATGGGCAAGAAGAACAGGAAGTTAGACCTAGGCCTGATGGATGGGCAGTAAGAACAGGAGTTAGGACCCAAGCCTGATGGTTGGGCAGTAAGAACAGGAAGTCAGGACCTAAGCCTGATGGATGGGCAGTAAGAACAGGAAGTTAGACCTAGGCCTGATGGCTGGGCAGTAAGAACAGGAAGTTAGGACCTGTCCGGATGGCTGGGGCAGTAAGAACAGAAAGTCAGACCTAAGCCTGATGGATGGGCAGTAAGAACAGGAAGTTAGACCTAAGCTTGATGGATGGGCAGTAAGAACAGGAAGTCAGACCAAGCCTGATGGATGGGTAGGCAGTAAGAACAGGAAGTCAGGACCTAAGCCTGATGGATGGGCAGTAAGACCAGGGAAGTTAGACCTAGACCTGATGGATGGGCAGTAAGAACAGGAAGTTAGACCTAGGCCTGATGCATGGGCAGTAAGAACCAGGGCCTTATGGATGGTTGGGAAGTAAGAACAGGAAGTCAGGACCTAGGCCTGATGGATGGGCAGGCAGTAAGAACAGGAAGTCAGACCTAGGCCTGGTGGATGGGTAAGAACAGGAAGTTAGGACCTAATCCTGATGGATGGGCAGACAGTAAGAACAGGAAGGGACCTAGGCCTGATGGATGGGTAGTAAGAACAGGTTGGGACCTAGACCTGATGAATGGGTAGTAAGAACAGGAAGTTAGACCCTAGGCCTGATGCAGATGGGTAGTAAGAACAGGAAGTTAGGACCTCATCCTGATGGATGGGTAGGCAGTAAGAACCGGAAGTTAGGACCCAAAAACTGATGGATGGGTAAGAACAGGAACAGTTAGGACCTAGAACTGATGGATGGGTAGGCAGTAAGAACTGGAAGTTAGACCTAGACCTGATGGATGGGTAGGCAGTAAGAACAGGAAGTTAGGACCTAGACCTGATGGATGGTAGGCAGTAAGAACAGGAAGTTAGGACCTAAAACTGATGGATGGGTAGGGCAGTAAGAACAGGAAGTTAGACCTAGACCTGATGGATGGGTAGGCAGTAAGAACAGGAAGTTAGGACCCAAGCCTGATGGTTGGGCAGTAAGAACAGAAAGTCAGGACCTAAGCCTGATGGATGGGCAGTAAGAACAGGAAGTCAGACCTAAGCCTGATGGATGGGGCAGTAAGAACAGGAAGTTAGGACCTAGGCCTGATGGATGGGCAGTAAGAACAGGAGTTAGGACCCAAGCCTGATGGTTGGGCAGTAAGAACAGGAAGTCAGGACCTAAGCCTGATGGATGGGGCAGTAGCAAGAACAGGAAGTTAGACCTAGGGCCTGATGGCTGGCAGTAAGAACAGGAAGTTAGACCTGGTCGTGATGGTTGGGCAGTAAGAACAGGAATAGGACTCTGCTTGATGGATGGGCAGTAAGAACAGGAAGTCAGACCTAAGCCTGATGGATGGGTAGGGCAGTAAGAACAGGAAGTCAGACCTAAGCCTGATGGATGGGCAGCAAGACCAGGAAGTTAGGACCTAGACCTGATGGATGGGCAGTAAGAACAGGAGAGACCAGGCCTGATGCATGGGCAGTAAGAACCCAGGCCTTATGGATGGTTGGGAAGTAAGAACAGGAAGTCAGGACCTAGGCCTGATGGATGGGTAGGCAGTAAGAACAGGAAGTCAGGACCTAGGCCTGGTGGATGGGTAAGAACAGGAAGTTAGGACCTAATCCTGATGGATGGGTAGACAGTAAGAACAGGAAGTTAGACCTAGGCCTGATGGATGGGTAGTAAGAACAGGAAGTTAGGACCTCATCCTGATGAATGGGTAGGCAGTAAGAACAGGAAGTTGGGTAGGCAGTAAGAATGGAAGTAGGACCTAGACCTGATGAATGGGTAGTAAGAACAGGAAGTTAGGACCTAGGCCTGATGGATGGGTAGTAAGAACAGGAAGTTAGGACCTGACCTGATGAATGGGTAGTAAGAACAGGAAGTTAGGACCTAGGCCTGATGGATGGTAGTAAGAACAGGAAGTTGGGACCCAAGCCTGATGAATGGGCAGTAAGAACAGGAAGTCAGAACCTAAGCCTGATGGATGGGCAGTAAGAACAGGAAGTTAGGACCTAGCCTGATGGATGGGCAGTAAGAACAGGAAGTTAGACCTAGCCGGATGGTTGGGCAGTAGAACAGAAAGTCAGGACCTAAGCCTGATGGATGGGCAGTAAGAACAGGAAGAGTGTGACCTAAGCCTGATGGATGGGCAGTAAGAACAGGAAGTCAGGACCTAAGCCTGATGGATGGGTAGGCAGTAAGAACAGGAAGTCAGGACCTAAGCCTGATGGATGGGCAGTAAGAACAGGAAGTTAGGACCGAAGCCTGATGGATGGGTAGGCAGTAAGAACAGGAAGTTAGGACCTAGACCTGATGGATGGGCAATAAGAACAGGAAGTTAGGATTCCAGGGCCTGATCCATGGGCAGTAAGAACCTAGGCCTTATGGATGGTTGGGAAGTAAGAACAGGAAGTCAGGACCTAGGCCTGATGGATGGGTAGGCAGTAAGAACAGGAAGTCAGGACCTAGGCCTGGTGGATGGGTAAGAAAAGGAAGTTAGGGCCTCATCCTGATGAATGGGTAGGCAGTAAGAACAGGAAGTTGGGTAGGCAGTAAGAACAGGAAGTTAGGACCTAGGCCTGATGGATGGGTAGTAAGAACAGGAAGTTAGGACCTCATCCTGATGAGTGGGTAGGCAGTAAGAACAGGAAGTTGGGTAGGCAGTAAGAACAGGAAGTTAGGACCTAGACCTGATGAATGGGTAGTAAGAACAGGAAGTTAGGACCTAGGCCTGATGGAAGGGCAGTAAGAACAGTAAGTTAGGACCTAAGCCTGATTGATGGGCACTAACAGGAAGTTTGTTTCCCTCCTCCAGCACCATGCCTGTCAGTGTTTTGTGTGTGCGTCAATGTGTATCCTGTTGGTTTGCCATGGATCAGTTCACAGTAATGAGAAGACCAACATCCCCCATAATGTTTTACAGTTCAATAACTGTAAAGCCAACCTCTACACTCACTGAGCCAACCTAGCCACTCACTCACACAGTGATGAGTACACACACACACACACACACACACAGCCATAATATAGACCACACCTTTATATAGAAGGGCAAGTTTTAACGTACACATTTAGCCATAATATAGACCTTAACACAAGCAGCCAGTTACACAGGATGTTCAGCCATACACAGACCTTAACACAAGCAGTTAGACCAGGATGTTCAGCATACACACACACACAGCACCTTTTAGCCATACAGACCTAACACAAGCAGCTAGACCAGGATGTTCA
Source organism: Oncorhynchus nerka (assembly GCF_034236695.1). Lineage (NCBI taxonomy): Eukaryota > Metazoa > Chordata > Actinopteri > Salmoniformes > Salmonidae > Oncorhynchus > Oncorhynchus nerka. The sequence goes on along the minus strand of NW_027038123.1, from coordinate 21,818 downwards.
GCCATAATACAGACCTTAACACAAGCAGCTAGACCAGGGGCCAGGAGTTCAGCCATGACCTTAACACAAGCAGCTAGACCAGGATGTTCAGCCATAATAGACCTTAACACAAGCAGCTAGACCAGGGGGCAGGATGTTCAGACCAACACAAGCAGCAAGACCAAGGATGTTCAGCCATACTACAGACCTTAACACAAGCAGCTAGACCAGGGGGGCAGGATGTTCAGCCATAATATTTAACACAAGCAGCTAGACCAGGGGGCAGGATGTTCAGCCATAATATAGACCTTAACACAAGCAGCTAGACCAGGATGTTCAGCCATAATTAACACAAGCAGCTAGACCAGGGGGCAGGATGTTCAACAGACCTTAACACAAGCAGCTAGACCAGGGGGCAGGATGTTCAGCCATAATACAGACCTTAACACAAGCAGCTAGACCAGGGGGCAGGATGTTCAGCCATAATTAACACAAGCAGCTAGACCTGTAACACAAGCAGCTAGACCAGGATGTTCAGCCATAATACAGACCTTAACACAAGCAGCTAGACCAGGATGTTCAGCCATAATACAGACCTTAACACAAGCAGCTAGACCAGGGGGCAGGGATGTTCAGCCATAATATAGACCTTAACACAAGCAGCTAGACCAGGGGGCAGCCATAATATAGACCTTAACACAAGATGTTCAGCCATAATACAGACCTTAACACAAGCAGCTAGACCAGGGGGCAGGATGTTCAGCCATAATATAGACCTTAACACAAGCAGCTAGACCAGGGGGCAGGATGTTCAGCCATGATAGCCAGACCTTGTTCAATAATACACCTTAACACAAGCAGCTAGACCAGGGGGCAGGATGTTCAGCCATAATAGACCTGCAGCTAGACCAGGGGGCAGGATCAGCCATAATATAGACCTTAACACAAGCAGCTAGACCAGGATGTTCAGCCATAATACAGACCTTAACACAAGCAGCTAGACCAGGGGGCAGGATGTTCAGCCATAATACAGACCTTAACACAAGCAGCTAGACCAGGGGGCAGGATGTTCAGCCATAATACAGACCTTAACACAAGCAGCTAGACCAGGGGGGCAGGATGTTCAGCCATAATATAGACCTTAACACAAGCAGCTAGACCAGGGGGGGCAGGATGTTCAGCCATAATACAGACCTTAACACAAGCAGCTAGACCAGGGGGGCAGGATGTTCAGCCATAATACAGACCTTAACACAAGCAGCTAGACCAGGGGGGCAGGATGTTCAGCCATAATATAGACCTTAACACAAGCAGCTAGACCAGGATGTTCAGCCATACTACAGACCTTAACACAAGCAGCTAGGGGGCACCAGGGGGTTCAGCAGGATGTTCAGCCATAATACAGACCTTAACACAAGCAGCTAGACCAGGGGGGCAGGATGTTCAGCCATAATACAGACCTTAACACAAGCAGCTAGACCAGGGGGGGCAGGATGTTCAGCCATAATATAGACCTTAACACAAGCAGCTAGACCAGGGGGGGCAGGATGTTCAGCCATAATACAGACCTTAACACAAGCAGCTAGACCAGGGGGGCAGGATGTTCAGCCATAATACAGACCTTAACACAAGCAGCTAGACCAGGATGTTCAGCCATAATACAGACCTTAACACAAGCAGCTAGACCAGGGGGGCAGGATGTTCAGCCATAATACAGACCTTAACACAAGCAGCTAGACCAGGGGGCAGGATGTTCAGCCATAATACAGACTAGACCAAGGGGCAGGATGTTCAGTCATACTACAGACCTTAACACAAGCAGCTAGACCAGGGGGGCAGGATGTTCAGCCATAATACAGACCTTAACACAAGCAGCTAGACCAGGGGGGCAGGATGTTCAGCCATAATACAGACCTTAACACAAGCAGCTAGACCAGGGGGGCAGGATGTTCAGCCATAATATAGACCTTAACACAAGCAGCTAGACCAGGGGGGGCAGGATGTTCAGCCATAATATAGACCTTAACACAAGCAGCTAGACCAGGGGGGCAGGATGTTCAGCCATAATACAGACCTTAACACAAGCAGCTAGACCAGGATGTTCAGCCATAATATAGACCTTAACACAAGCAGCTAGACCAGGATGTTCAGCCATAATACAGACCTTAACACAAGCAGCTAGACCAGGGGGGCAGGATGTTCAGCCATAATATAGACCTTAACACAAGCAGCTAGACCAGGATGTTCAGCCATGATACAGACCTTAACACAAGCAGCTAGACCAGGGGGGCAGGATGTTCAGCCATAATATAGACCTTAACACAAGCAGCTAGACCAGGATGTTCAGCCATACTACAGACCTTAACACAAGCAGCTAGACCAGGGGGCAGGATGTTCAGCCATGATACAGACCTTAACACAAGCAGCTAGACCAGGGGGGGCAGGATGTTCAGCCATGATACAGACCTTAACACAAGCAGCTAGACCAGGGGGGCAGGATGTTCAGCCATAATATAGACCTTAACACAAGCAGCTAGACCAGGATGTTCAGCCATAATATAGACCTTAACACAAGCAGCTAGACCAGGATGTTCAGCCATGATACAGACCTTAACACAAGCAGCTAGACCAGGGGGGCAGGATGTTCAGCCATAATATAGACCTTAACACAAGCAGCTAGACCAGGATGTTCAGCCATAATACAGACCTTAACACAAGCAGCTAGACCAGGGGGGGGCAGGATGTTCAGCCATAATATAGACCTTAACACAAGCAGCTAGACCAGGGGGGCAGGATGTTCAGCCATAATATAGACCTTAACACAAGCAGCTAGACCAGGATGTTCAGCCATAATACAGACCTTAACACAAGCAGCTAGACCAGGGGGGCAGGATGTTCAGCCATAATATAGACCTTAACACAAGCAGCTAGACCAGGGGGGCAGGATGTTCAGCCATAATATAGACCTTAACACAAGCAGCTAGACCAGGATGTTCAGCCATAATACAGACCTTAACACAAGCAGCTAGACCAGGGGGGCAGGATGTTCAGCCATAATACAGACCTTAACACAAGCAGCAAGACCAGGGGGGGCAGGATGTTCAGCCATACTACAGACCTTAACACAAGCAGCTAGACCAGGGGGGGCAGGATGTTCAGCTAGACCAGGGGCAGGATGTTCAGCCATAATACAGACCTTAACACAAGCAGCTAGACCAGGGGGCAGGATGTTCAGCCATAATATAGACCTTAACACAAGCAGCTAGACCAGGGGGGCAGGATGTTCAGCCATAATATAGACCTTAACACAAGCAGCTAGACCAGGATGTTCAGCCATACTACAGACCTTAACACAAGCAGCTAGACCAGGGGGGGCAGGATGTTCAGCCATAATACAGACCTTAACACAAGCAGCTAGACCAGGGGGGCAGGATGTTCAGCCATAATACAGACCTTAACACAAGCAGCTAGACCAGGGGGGCAGGATGTTCAGCCATAATATAGACCTTAACACAAGCAGCTAGACCAGGATGTTCAGCCATAATACAGACCTTAACACAAGCAGCTAGACCAGGATGTTCAGCCATAATACAGACCTTAACACAAGCAGCTAGACCAGGATGTTCAGCCATACAGACCTTAACACAAGCAGCTAGACCAGGGGGGCAGGATGTTCAGCCATAATATAGACCTTAACACAAGCAGCTAGACCAGGATGTTCAGCCATGATACAGACCTTAACACAAGCAGCTAGACCAGGGGGGCAGGATGTTCAGCCATAATATAGACCTTAACACAAGCAGCTAGACCAGGGGGGCAGGATGTTCAGCCATACTACAGACCTTAACACAAGCAGCTAGACCAGGGGGGGCAGGATGTTCAGCCATAATATAGACCTTAACACAAGCAGCTAGACCAGGGGGGGCAGGATGTTCAGCCATGATACAGACCTTAACACAAGCAGCTAGACCAGGGGGGCAGGATGTTCAGCCATAATATAGACCTTAACACAAGCAGCTAGACCAGGATGTTCAGCCATAATACAGACCTTAACACAAGCAGCTAGACCAGGGGGGGCAGGATGTTCAGCCATGATACAGACCTTAACACAAGCAGCTAGACCAGGGGGGCAGGATGTTCAGCCATAATATAGACCTTAACACAAGCAGCTAGACCAGGATGTTCAGCCATAATACAGACCTTAACACAAGCAGCTAGACCAGGGGGGCAGGATGTTCAGCCATAATACAGACCTTAACACAAGCAGCTAGACCAGGGGGGCAGGATGTTCAGCCATAATATAGACCTTAACACAAGCAGCTAGACCAGGATGTTCAGCCATAATACAGACCTTAACACAAGCAACTAGACCAGGATGTTCAGCCATAATACAGACCTTAACACAAGCAGCTAGACCAGGGGGGCAGGATGTTCAGCCATAATATAGACCTTAACACAAGCAGCTAGACCAGGGGGGCAGGATGTTCAGCCATACTACAGACCTTAACACAAGCAGCTAGACCAGGGGGGGCAGGATGTTCAGCCATAATATAGACCTTAACACAAGCAGCTAGACCAGGGGGGGCAGGATGTTCAGCCATGATACAGACCTTAACACAAGCAGCTAGACCAGGGGGGCAGGATGTTCAGCCATAATATAGACCTTAACACAAGCAGCTAGACCAGGATGTTCAGCCATAATACAGACCTTAACACAAGCAGCTAGACCAGGGGGGCAGGATGTTCAGCCATAATATAGACCTTAACACAAGCAGCTAGACCAGGATGTTCAGCCATAATACAGACCTTAACACAAGCAGCTAGACCAGGGGGGCAGGATGTTCAGCCATAATACAGACCTTAACACAAGCAGCTAGACCAGGGGGGCAGGATGTTCAGCCATAATACAGACCTTAACACAAGCAGCTAGACCAGGGGGGCAGGATGTTCAGCCATAATATAGACCTTAACACAAGCAGCTAGACCAGGATGTTCAGTCATACTACAGACCTTAACACAAGCAGCTAGACCAGGGGGGCAGGATGTTCAGCCATGATACAGACCTTAACACAAGCAGCTAGACCAGGGGGGCAGGATGTTCAGCCATAATACAGACCTTAACACAAGCAGCTAGACCAGGGGGGCAGGATGTTCAGCCATAATATAGACCTTAACACAAGCAGCTAGACCAGGGGGGCAGGATGTTCAGCCATAATATAGACCTTAACACAAGCAGCTAGACCAGGGGGGCAGGATGTTCAGTCATAATACAGACCTTAACACAAGCAGCTAGACCAGGATGTTCAGCCATAATACAGACCTTAACACAAGCAGCTAGACCAGGGGGGCAGGATGTTCAGCCATAATACAGACCTTAACACAAGCAGCTAGACCAGGGGGGCAGGATGTTCAGCCATAATACAGCTAGACCAGGGGGGCAGGATGTTCAGCCATAATACAGACCTTAACACAAGCAGCTAGACCAGGGGGGCAGGATGTTCAGTCATACTACAGACCTTAACACAAGCAGCTAGACCAGGGGGGGCAGGATGTTCAGCCATAATACAGACCTTAACACAAGCAGCTAGACCAGGGGGGCAGGATGTTCAGCCATAATATAGACCTTAACACAAGCAGCTAGACCAGGGGGGCAGGATGTTCAGCCATGATACAGACCTTAACACAAGCAGCTAGACCAGGGGGCAGGATGTTCAGCCATAATATAGACCTTAACACAAGCAGCTAGACCAGGATGTTCAGCCATAATACAGACCTTAACACAAGCAGCTAGACCAGGGGGGGGCAGGATGTTCAGCCATAATATAGACCTTAACACAAGCAGCTAGACCAGGATGTTCAGCCATGATACAGACCTTAACACAAGCAGCTAGACCAGGGGGGCAGGATGTTCAGCCATAATATAGACCTTAACACAAGCAGCTAGACCAGGATGTTCAGCCATACTACAGACCTTAACACAAGCAGCTAGACCAGGGGGCAGGATGTTCAGCCATGATACAGACCTTAACACAAGCAGCTAGACCAGGGGGGGCAGGATGTTCAGCCATGATACAGACCTTAACACAAGCAGCTAGACCAGGGGGGCAGGATGTTCAGCCATAATATAGACCTTAACACAAGCAGCTAGACCAGGATGTTCAGCCATAATATAGACCTTAACACAAGCAGCTAGACCAGGATGTTCAGCCATGATACAGACCTTAACACAAGCAGCTAGACCAGGGGGGCAGGATGTTCAGCCATAATATAGACCTTAACACAAGCAGCTAGACCAGGATGTTCAGCCATAATACAGACCTTAACACAAGCAGCTAGACCAGGGGGCAGGATGTTCAGCCATAATATAGACCTTAACACAAGCAGCTAGACCAGGGGGCAGGATGTTCAGCCATAATATAGACCTTAACACAAGCAGCTAGACCAGGATGTTCAGCCATAATACAGACCTTAACACAAGCAGCTAGACCAGGGGGCAGGATGTTCAGCCATAATATAGACCTTAACACAAGCAGCTAGACCAGGGGGGCAGGATGTTCAGCCATAATATAGACCTTAACACAAGCAGCTAGACCAGGATGTTCAGCCATAATACAGACCTTAACACAAGCAGCTAGACCAGGGGGGCAGGATGTTCAGCCATAATACAGACCTTAACACAAGCAGCAAGACCAGGGGGGGCAGGATGTTCAGCCATACTACAGACCTTAACACAAGCAGCTAGACCAGGGGGGGCAGGATGTTCAGCCATAATACAGACCTTAACACAAGCAGCTAGACCAGGGGGGGCAGGATGTTCAGCCATAATATAGACCTTAACACAAGCAGCTAGACCAGGGGGGCAGGATGTTCAGCCATAATATAGACCTTAACACAAGCAGCTAGACCAGGATGTTCAGCCATACTACAGACCTTAACACAAGCAGCTAGACCAGGGGGGGCAGGATGTTCAGCCATAATACAGACCTTAACACAAGCAGCTAGACCAGGGGGGCAGGATGTTCAGCCATAATACAGACCTTAACACAAGCAGCTAGACCAGGGGGGCAGGATGTTCAGCCATAATATAGACCTTAACACAAGCAGCTAGACCAGGATGTTCAGCCATAATACAGACCTTAACACAAGCAGCTAGACCAGGATGTTCAGCCATAATACAGACCTTAACACAAGCAGCTAGACCAGGATGTTCAGCCATACTACAGACCTTAACACAAGCAGCTAGACCAGGGGGGCAGGATGTTCAGCCATAATATAGACCTTAACACAAGCAGCTAGACCAGGATGTTCAGCCATGATACAGACCTTAACACAAGCAGCTAGACCAGGGGGGCAGGATGTTCAGCCATAATATAGACCTTAACACAAGCAGCTAGACCAGGGGGGCAGGATGTTCAGCCATACTACAGACCTTAACACAAGCAGCTAGACCAGGGGGGGCAGGATGTTCAGCCATAATATAGACCTTAACACAAGCAGCTAGACCAGGGGGGGCAGGATGTTCAGCCATGATACAGACCTTAACACAAGCAGCTAGACCAGGGGGGGCAGGATGTTCAGCCATAATACAGACCTTAACACAAGCAGCTAGACCAGGGGGGCAGGATGTTCAGCCATAATATAGACCTTAACACAAGCAGCTAGACCAGGGGGGCAGGATGTTCAGCCATGATACAGACCTTAACACAAGCAGCTAGACCAGGGGGCAGGATGTTCAGCCATAATATAGACCTTAACACAAGCAGCTAGACCAGGGGGGCAGGATGTTCAGCCATAATACAGCTAGACCAGGGGGGCAGGATGTTCAGCCATAATACAGCTAGACCAGGGGGGCAGGATGTTCAGTCATACTACAGACCTTAACACAAGCAGCTAGACCAGGGGGGGCAGGATGTTCAGCCATAATACAGACCTTAACACAAGCAGCTAGACCAGGGGGGCAGGATGTTCAGCCATAATATAGACCTTAACACAAGCAGCTAGACCAGGGGGGCAGGATGTTCAGCCATGATACAGACCTTAACACAAGCAGCTAGACCAGGGGGCAGGATGTTCAGCCATAATATAGACCTTAACACAAGCAGCTAGACCAGGGGGGCAGGATGTTCAGCCATAATACAGCTAGACCAGGGGGCAGGATGTTCAGCCATAATACAGCTAGACCAGGGGGCAGGATGTTCAGCCATAATACAGCTAGACCAGGGGGCAGGATGTTCAGCCATAATACAGCTAGACCAGGGGGCAGGATGTTCAGCCATAATACAGCTAGACCAGGGGGGCAGGATGTTCAGCCATACTACAGACCTTAACACAAGCAGCTAGACCAGGGGGCAGGATGTTCAGCCATAATATAGACCTTAACACAAGCAGCTAGACCAGGGGGCAGGATGTTCAGCCATGATACAGACCTTAACACAAGCAGCTAGACCAGGGGGGCAGGATGTTCAGCCATAATATAGACCTTAACACAAGCAGCTAGACCAGGATGTTCAGCCATAATACAGACCTTAACACAAGCAGCTAGACCAGGGGGGCAGGATGTTCAGCCATAATATAGACCTTAACACAAGCAGCTAGACCAGGATGTTCAGCCATAATACAGACCTTAACACAAGCAGCTAGACCAGGGGGGCAGGATGTTCAGCCATAATACAGACCTTAACACAAGCAGCTAGACCAGGGGGGCAGGATGTTCAGCCATAATATAGACCTTAACACAAGCAGCTAGACCAGGGGGGCAGGATGTTCAGCCATACTACAGACCTTAACACAAGCAGCTAGACCAGGGGGGGCAGGATGTTCGCCCATAATACAGACCTTAACACAAGCAGCTAGACCAGGGGGGCAGGATGTTCAGCCATAATACAGACCTTAACACAAGCAGCTAGACCAGGGGGGCAGGATGTTCAGTCATACTACAGACCTTAACACAAGCAGCTAGACCAGGGGGGGCAGGATGTTCAGCCATAATACAGACCTTAACACAAGCAGCTAGACCAGGGGGGCAGGATGTTCAGCCATAATATAGACCTTAACACAAGCAGCTAGACCAGGGGGGCAGGATGTTCAGCCATGATACAGACCTTAACACAAGCAGCTAGACCAGGGGGCAGGATGTTCAGCCATAATATAGACCTTAACACAAGCAGCTAGACCAGGGGGGCAGGATGTTCAGCCATAATACAGCTAGACCAGGGGGCAGGATGTTCAGCCATAACAGACCTTAACACAAGCAGCTAGACCAGGGGGCAGGATGTTCAGCCATAATACAGCTAGACCAGGGGGCAGGATGTTCAGCCATAATACAGCTAGACCAGGGGGCAGGATGTTCAGCCGTAATACAGCTAGACCAGGGGGCAGGATGTTCAGCCATAATACAGCTAGACCAGGGGGCAGGATGTTCAGCCATAATACAGCTAGACCAGGGGGCAGGATTTTCAGCCATAATACAGCTAGACCAGGGGGCAGGATGTTCAGCCATAATACAGCTAGACCAGGGGGGGCAGGATGTTCAGCCATAATACAGCTAGACCAGGGGGGCAGGATGTTCAGCCATAATACAGCTAGACCAGGGGGGCAGGATGTTCAGCCATAATACAGCTAGACCAGGGGGGGCAGGATGTTCAGCCATAATATAGACCTTAACACAAGCAGCTAGACCAGGGGGGGCAGGATGTTCAGCCATGATACAGACCTTAACACAAGCAGCTAGACCAGGGGGGCAGGATGTTCAGCCATAATATAGACCTTAACACAAGCAGCTAGACCAGGATGTTCAGCCATAATACAGACCTTAACACAAGCAGCTAGACCAGGGGGGGCAGGATGTTCAGCCATGATACAGACCTTAACACAAGCAGCTAGACCAGGGGGGCAGGATGTTCAGCCATAATATAGACCTTAACACAAGCAGCTAGACCAGGATGTTCAGCCATAATACAGACCTTAACACAAGCAGCTAGACCAGGGGGGCAGGATGTTCAGCCATAATACAGACCTTAACACAAGCAGCTAGACCAGGGGGGCAGGATGTTCAGCCATAATATAGACCTTAACACAAGCAGCTAGACCAGGATGTTCAGCCATAATACAGACCTTAACACAAGCAACTAGACCAGGATGTTCAGCCATAATACAGACCTAACACAAGCAGCTAGACCAGGGGGCAGGATGTTCAGCCATAATATAGACCTTAACACAAGCAGCTAGACCAGGGGGGCAGGATGTTCAGCCATACTACAGACCTTAACACAAGCAGCTAGACCAGGGGGGGCAGGATGTTCAGCCATAATATAGACCTTAACACAAGCAGCTAGACCAGGGGGGCAGGATGTTCAGCCATGATACAGACCTTAACACAAGCAGCTAGACCAGGGGGCAGGATGTTCAGCCATAATATAGACCTTAACACAAGCAGCTAGACCAGGATGTTCAGCCATAATACAGACCTTAACACAAGCAGCTAGACCAGGGGGGCAGGATGTTCAGCCATAATATAGACCTTAACACAAGCAGCTAGACCAGGATGTTCAGCCATAATACAGACCTTAACACAAGCAGCTAGACCAGGGGGGCAGGATGTTCAGCCATAATACAGACCTTAACACAAGCAGCTAGACCAGGGGGGCAGGATGTTCAGCCATAATATAGACCTTAACACAAGCAGCTAGACCAGGGGGGCAGGATGTTCAGCCATACTACAGACCTTAACACAAGCAGCTAGACCAGGGGGGGCAGGATGTTCAGCCATAATACAGACCTTAACACAAGCAGCTAGACCAGGGGGGCAGGATGTTCAGCCATAATATAGACCTTAACACAAGCAGCTAGACCAGGATGTTCAGTCATACTACAGACCTTAACACAAGCAGCTAGACCAGGGGGGGCAGGATGTTCAGCCATGATACAGACCTTAACACAAGCAGCTAGACCAGGGGGGGCAGGATGTTCAGCCATAATACAGACCTTAACACAAGCAGCTAGACCAGGGGGCAGGATGTTCAGCCATAATATAGACCTTAACACAAGCAGCTAGACCAGGGGGGCAGGATGTTCAGCCATAATATAGACCTTAACACAAGCAGCTAGACCAGGGGGGCAGGATGTTCAGTCATAATACAGACCTTAACACAAGCAGCTAGACCAGGATGTTCAGCCATAATACAGACCTTAACACAAGCAGCTAGACCAGGGGGGCAGGATGTTCAGCCATAATACAGACCTTAACACAAGCAGCTAGACCAGGGGGGGCAGGATGTTCAGCCATAATACAGCTAGACCAGGGGGGCAGGATGTTCAGTCATACTACAGACCTTAACACAAGCAGCTAGACCAGGGGGGGCAGGATGTTCAGCCATAATACAGACCTTAACACAAGCAGCTAGACCAGGGGGGCAGGATGTTCAGTCATACTACAGACCTTAACACAAGCAGCTAGACCAGGGGGCAGGATGTTCAGCCATAATACAGACCTTAACACAAGCAGCTAGACCAGGGGGGCAGGATGTTCAGCCATAATATAGACCTTAACACAAGCAGCTAGACCAGGGGGGCAGGATGTTCAGCCATGATACAGACCTTAACACAAGCAGCTAGACCAGGGGGCAGGATGTTCAGCCATAATATAGACCTTAACACAAGCAGCTAGACCAGGGGGGCAGGATGTTCAGCCATAATACAGCTAGACCAGGGGGCAGGATGTTCAGCCATAACAGACCTTAACACAAGCAGCTAGACCAGGGGGCAGGATGTTCAGCCATAATACAGCTAGACCAGGGGGCAGGATGTTCAGCCATAATACAGCTAGACCAGGGGGCAGGATGTTCAGCCGTAATACAGCTAGACCAGGGGGCAGGATGTTCAGCCATAATACAGCTAGACCAGGGGGCAGGATGTTCAGCCATAATACAGCTAGACCAGGGGGCAGGATTTTCAGCCATAATACAGCTAGACCAGGGGGCAGGATGTTCAGCCATAATACAGCTAGACCAGGGGGGCAGGATGTTCAGCCATAATACAGCTAGACCAGGGGGGCAGGATGTTCAGCCATAATACAGCTAGACCAGGGGGGCAGGATGTTCAGCCATAATACAGCTAGACCAGGGGGGGCAGGATGTTCAGCCATAATACAGACCTTAACACAAGCAGCTAGACCAGGGGGGCAGGATGTTCAGTCATACTACAGACCTTAACACAAGCAGCTAGACCAGGGGGGGCAGGATGTTCAGCCATAATACAGACCTTAACACAAGCAGCTAGACCAGGGGGGCAGGATGTTCAGCCATAATATAGACCTTAACACAAGCAGCTAGACCAGGGGGGCAGGATGTTCAGCCATGATACAGACCTTAACACAAGCAGCTAGACCAGGGGGCAGGATGTTCAGCCATAATATAGACCTTAACACAAGCAGCTAGACCAGGGGGGCAGGATGTTCAGCCATAATACAGCTAGACCAGGGGGCAGGATGTTCAGCCATAATACAGCTAGACCAGGGGGCAGGATGTTCAGTCATACTACAGACCTTAACACAAGCAGCTAGACCAGGGGGCAGGATGTTCAGCCATAATACAGACCTTAACACAAGCAGCTAGACCAGGGGGCAGGATGTTCAGCCATAATATAGACCGTAACACAAGCAGCTAGACCAGGGGGGCAGGATGTTCAGCCATGATACAGACCTTAACACAAGCAGCTAGACCAGGGGGCAGGATGTTCAGCCATAATATAGACCTTAACACAAGCAGCTAGACCAGGGGGGCAGGATGTTCAGCCATAATACAGCTAGACCAGGGGGGCAGGATGTTCAGCCATAATACAGCTAGACCAGGGGGGCAGGATGTTCAGCCATAATACAGCTAGACCAGGGGGGCAGGATGTTCAGCCATAATACAGCTAGACCAGGGGGGCAGGATGTTCAGCCATAATACAGCTAGACCAGGGGGGGCAGGATGTTCAGCCATAATACAGCTAGACCAGGGGGCAGGATGTTCAGCCATAATACAGCTAGACCAGGGGGCAGGATGTTCAGCCATAATACAGCTAGACCAGGGGGGCAGGATGTTCAGACATAATACAGCTAGACCAGGGGGGCAGGATGTTCAGCCATAATACAGCTAGACCAGGGGGGCAGGATGTTCAGCCATAATACAGCTAGACCAGGGGGGCAGGATGTTCAGAAAGCTATAATGCCTCTTAATTGCCATAATATTTAATTTTTCACATCTTCATACTATTTCAGGGCACATTAAGTAGCTGAGCTTAGCCAGCCAAAATGAAATGCAGACTTTGTTCCAGCAGGGTTTGTAGTGAGACTGCCAGAGCAGGAGAAAACAGAGTGCCTCCTAAATAGACCCATATATAGTGCTCTACTTTTGATCAGTGCCTGTTGAATTTATTATAGATTTATTATGGATAAATGAATAAACAATATCCCCATTTTAAATAGAATTGTATCTAGGTAAACTTATACTCTGTATGTTTAATAGACAATATGAGTTCATAAGAAGAAATTGTGTGACAGGAGGAAGGAGTAATAAAATGTTAATGAACACCATTCCAACAGGAACAAATGGGTCGTGGACTGTGTAAACACATAAGGTCGTTAGCCTATGGTTGACCCGCCCTGAAACTTAGCTCTGGGGTTTTTAGATTAGGCAGTGAGTGCATTCCTAGGGTTTCTGTTAATTAAACCTGTCAGTTCAGTGGTGATCGATAATGTTGAGGGGTCAAAAGTTATCTGGGAGTGTGTTAGTAAGATAGAATGAACTCTTCACCTTACTTTGTCCTGTCGAGGGGGGGGGGGGGGGCGGTTCGTTTAAGGCAGTGAAATGACGTCATGATCTGTATTTAAACTGAGGCATGTGTTTTGAGTGGTAGCGCGCTCCGAGAATAAATTCTATTACCTATTATTTAAAGACTGGTCTGCGTCTATTTTATGCAAACAAGAAATCTTACAAATTCTCATAAAATAGATGAAGGGCTTTCAATTGATGAAAGCACATTGGCATAATTAAATTATACTAACAGTGCCCCATAAGGAGAAGGGTGCCATTTTGGACACATGCTGTGTCCCATGCTATATTGCACTTACCCTCTGACTGTAAGTTTAGATATGTCCCACGTGGAACAATATTCCCTACATAGTGCAGTACTGTAGATCCCAATGGACCCTGGTCAAGACTAATGAGCTATATAGTTATTAGGGTGTCATTTGTGATGCACACAGTGTGTAATAAGGCCCTGGGGTAGCCTGTCTGCTAATGCTATCTGACCAGTCAGCCCTGCTAGCTAGCCTGCCTGCTAACACTATCTGACCAGTCAGCCCCGCTAGCTAGCCTGTCTGCTAACGCTATCTGACCAGTCAGCCCTGCTAGCTAGCCTGCCTGCTAACGCTAGCTGACCAGTCAGCCCTGCTAGCTAGCCTGCCTGCTGACGCTATCTGACCAGTCAGCCCTGCTAGCTAGCCTGCCTGCTAACGCTATCTGACCAGTCAGCCCTGCTAGCTAGCCTGCCTGCTAATGCTATCTGACCAGTCAGCCCTGCTAGCTAGCCTGCCTGCTAACGCTATCTGACCAGTCAGCCCTGCTAGCTAGCCTGCCTGCTAACGCTATCTGACCAGTCAGCCCTGCTAGCTAGCCTGCCTGCTAACGCTATCTGACCAGTGCCTGCCCGCTGACGCTATCTGACCAGTCAGCCCTGCTAGCTAGCCTGCCAGCTGACGCTATCTGACCAGTCAGCCCTGCTAGCTAGCCTGCCCGCTGACGCTATCTGACCAGTCAGCCCTGCTAGCTAGCCTGCCTGCTGACGCTATCTGACCAGTCAACCCTGCTAGCTGAAACAACAAGCTGTTTTGTTGGGACTAGCCTGCCCGCTGACGCTATCTGACCAGTCAGCCCTGCTAGCTGAAACAACAAGCTGTTTTGTTGGGACTAGCCTGCCAGCTGACGCTATCTGACCAGTCAGCCCTGCTAGCTAGCCTGCCCGCTGACGCTATCTGACCAGTCAGCCCTGCTAGCTAGCCTGCCTGCTGACGCTATCTGACCAGTCAACCCTGCTAGCTGAAACAACAAGCTGTTTTGTTGGGACTAGCCTGCCTGCTGACGCTATCTGACCAGTCAACCCTGCTAGCTGAAACAACAAGCTGTTTTGTTGGGACTAGCCTGCCTGCTGACGCTATCTGACCAGTCAGCCCTGCTAGCTGAAACAACAAGCTGTGTTGTTGGGACTAGCCTGCCTGCTGACGCTAGCTGAAACAACAAGCTGTGTTGTTGGGACTAGCCTGCCCGCTGACGCTATCTGACCAGTCAGCCCTGCTAGCTGAAACAACAAGCTGTAGCTACATGACGTCAATATGAACTGAACAGCCTCTGTAACAGAGTGGACTGGCCAGATCCATTGATAAACAGGTCTAAACAGGGCCAGCTGGAGTTACAGCATTTAGTTATGATAGTATCTGTAATGCTACATTTACATCTTAAAAATGGACTTTGGTTTGTTGCTGACTGACCAGAAAGTTGAAAATACTCCATGTAGATACTGAATTGACGCAGACTGACCAGAAAGTGAATCGACGCAGACTGACCTACTGTAGATATGGTTCTGCTTCAAACAACTATTTTGCCTCTTTCATTTTTATTTTATTTAACAAGGCAAGTCATCACCCCAAACAACAAAGGAATTGGCTAACATACAGATCTGGCTAGGCCAAAACATGACACGTAGGAACTACGTTGTTGTCCTCATAAAGGTTACCTTAGCACTAACTCTTCAGTCTAACTACTGTGATCTTCCTGCCAAAAGACAAATAAGTTGGCTGAGCAAAAAAACACAAAATATAAGAATGCCCTTTGTTCTTCTGTTGCAGTTAAATGGTTGTTCTAAGGCTGTTGAAGGTAGATGTTTAGCTAAAGGCTGTTGAAGATAGATGTTGAGCTAAAGGCTGTTGATGGTAGCTGTTTAGCTAAAGGATGTTGGTTGTATGTAGTTAGAGGTTGACATAAGGCCTCAGTCCTTTGTTGGTTGGTTGTAGTTAGAGACCTCTATCAGGTTGTGGTCTGGGTCTCTGAAGTAGAGAGATGTGATGGGTCCAACAGCGCCACTCCTCTCCACTGGACCCTCCTCTATCTCCACACCACACGCCTGCAGGTGACAGATAGATGAGACAGTCACACAGGGACTTTCAGGACATGGCAGAACAGCATCCTACTAGAAGACAGCATGTCCATCCATATGGTTATGGTGGAGGACTGGAACCATGTAGTAGATAACTTGGGAGGTGTAGCGGCTGTGTGTGTGTGTGTGTGTGTGTGTCACCTGTAGGTGTGTAGCTACAGCAGCCAGGGGGGTGAGGGTGATGAGACAGAGGTCAGCTGATCCTGAGGTGGGTCTCAAAGCCTTGGGTTCAAACTCCTGACCCACCTGGTGCAGGTTCAACTTCTGCTTCCCAAAACACAGCGCCTTACGGTTACCCTGGGGTAAAGAAGAAGAGAGACTGGTCAATGCTACCATCTGCTGGGGTTTAATAAGAGACTGGTCAAGGCTACCATCTGCTGGGGTTTAATAAGAGAGACTGGTCAAGGCTACCATCTGCTGGGGTTTAATAAGAGAGACTGGTCAAGGCTACCATCTGCTGGGGTTTAGTAAGAGAGACTGGTCAAGGCTACCATCTGCTGGGGTTTAATAAGAGAGACTGGTCAAGGCTACCATCTGCTGGGGTTTAATAAGAGAGACTGGTCAAGGCTACCATCTGCTGGGGTTTAATAAGAGACTGGTCAATGCTACCATCTGCTGGGGTTTAATAAGAGACTGGTCAAGGCTACCATCTGCTGGGGTTTTAATAAGAGAGACTGGTCAAGGCTACCATCTGCTGGGGTTTTAATAAGAGAGACTGGTCAAGGCTACCATCTGCTGGGGTTTAATAAGAGACTGTTCAATGCTACCATCTGCTGGGGTTTTAATAAGAGACTGGTCAAGGCTACCATCTGCTGGGGTTTAATAAGAGACTGTTCAATGCTACCATCTGCTGGGGTTTAACAAGAGAGACTGGTCAAGGCTACCATCTGCTGGGGTTTTAATAAGAGAGACTGGTCAAGGCTACCATCTGCTGGGGTTTTAATAAGAGAGACTGGTCAAGGCTACCATCTGCTGGGGTTTAATAAGAGACTGTTCAATGCTACCATCTGCTGGGGTTTTAATAAGAGACTGGTCAAGGCTACCATCTGCTGGGGTTTAATAAGAGACTGTTCAATGCTACCATCTGCTGGGGTTTAACAAGAGAGACTGGTCAAGGCTACCATCTGCTGGGGTTTTAATAAGAGAGACTGGTCAATGCTACAATCTGCTGGGGTTTTAATAAGAGAGACTGGTCAAGGCTACCATCTGCTGGGGTTTAATAAGAGACTGTTCAATGCTACCATCTGCTGGGGTTTAACAAGAGAGACTGGTCAAGGCTACCATCTGCTGGGGTTTTAATAAGAGAGACTGGTCAAGGCTACCATCTGCTGGGGTTTTAATAAGAGAGACTGGTCAAGGCTACCATCTGCTGGGGTTTAATAAGAGACTGTTCAATGCTACCATCTGCTGGGGTTTTAATAAGAGACTGGTCAAGGCTACCATCTGCTGGGGTTTAATAAGAGACTGTTCAATGCTACCATCTGCTGGGGTTTAACAAGAGAGACTGGTCAAGGCTACCATCTGCTGGGGTTTTAATAAGAGAGACTGTTCAATGCTACCATCTGCTGGGGTTTTCCACGTGGTTACACAGTCCAGTTGGAGTGTATCTATGATTTATTTAATGACCTTGTTGGTTGTTACCAAATCTATTGTGGAAACGACCACGGGCAGAACAGTAGAAAACGTTGACAACCTGTTTTATCCAAAGTAGAATAATTAACGTCTCAGTAAAAGTGATCAATAGACTCATCATTGATTATGCAGTCTGTGTTCAGTACTCAGAATGTACCTTAAAGGTGATGACCTCCATGCCCAGGACAGAGGAGTAGAAGGTGCAGGTGTCTGGAACACTCTTCACGGTCAACACAAGGTGGTCCAGGTGACTCACCTGTACAGGGCCGGAGCTCTTACATCTCACCCCCAACGACACCATGGGTAACCCCCACACAGCCAGCCCACAGGACTGGGGCTGTAGCTGGGACAACATGGCCAGAGACAGATGGGTGAATGTAAGTGTGCAAAAACAATCATGCATGTAAAGAAATATTCACATGAACGTGTAGACAGCGTCCCTACGTGGTCAAATGAAGTACTACTATGATAAATTCGGCAAAAATCTGGGGTTAACTGTATTCGGGTAATTACGGTAAATCGGTTAACTGTAGCGGTGTCGTTTCTTAAAGTTGTACAATTCGATATGAATTACACATTCTAAACAAAAGTTAGTAGCTTACAATTTAATACAGAAGTTGTACTGTAGACGACTACACATGCCCCTCGTTAATAAAAGTGTCTTCCAAAGACAAGGCACTATTCTGTAGCTCCGTTTTAGAACAGGTGACATTCGTTTTATTCTACAGGTCTTACCTGGCGGTAAATCCCTTGAAAACGCCCCAAGTGACAACCTAACGTCCGGAGCGCCATCGTTCCTTTAGTAGAGTTGAAAAGAAATGGATGACATTCCACCCTTCACTTCCTTCTTATTGCCTTGACCATAATACCGTAATTGCTAGAGTTTTTTGTCTACCACATAATTTTATTTAGCCTTTATTTAACCAGGGAAATCAGTTAAGAACAAAAACTTATTTTACAATTACGGCCAACTCCGGCCAAATCCTCCCCTAACCCGTGCGACGCTGGGCCAATTTATGCGCCGCCACTATGGGACTCCCGATCATGGCCGGTTGTGATACAGCCCGGAATCGAACCAGTGTCTGTAGTTACGCCTCTAGCACTGAGACAGTCCATTAGATCGCTGAGACACTCGTGAGCAAAGTTATGGGAATCTTGATGAACTTCCTTCACAACAGCTCTGCGCGGCAAAGCAATGAGACAGATATTTCACCGGATCTATATACTTGAGTCATCCGCTCGGCGTTTCTGCTCACAACCAAATATGGTGCTGAGAGGAAGCCCAGTGTCCGGCAGTGAGAGAGGAGAGAACGAGATTGATTTTGGCCGATATTCTGCTAATTTTCTCGTAGATTAAACAATTGTGAGGAGATGACACGTGGGTACCTGCTTCTATAAACCAATGAGGAGATGGGAGAGGCAGGACTTTCAGCGCGATCTGCGTCAGAAATAGGAATGAGTTCTATTTTAGCCCTTGGCGTCGCAGACGCTCGTTGGCGCACGCGAGCAGTGTGGATGCAATAATTGAATAACATGGATTTCTACATTTATTTTGCGACGCTCGCGCACGCGACGTGTCCGGTCTGGTCAGCATGTGAGTTGTGTATACTTTACCCTTTGCCAACATTTATAAAAAAAAATGGCATTGTTTAGGAGTGCAGAGGCAAATTGAGTTAATGCACACGCGCATTAGGCGTTCCCTAATGGCAATATGCAAATGTTAGCTAGAACGCGCCAATAGGATCTCTAGCTCGTGCTTGGCTCTGCCCACTACGAGTAATTAGTTCCCGGGCAGTGGTCTAGCTTAGTTTAGTTATAAACATCTTCAGTGGGAATGCCCTGACACGCATAGGCCGTATCACTGTAAATGTCGCACGGCCCATGTAGAATGCAGATATCTGATTGACCATGCAATGCCTTTCATGCTGCGTTCATAACCAAGTGGGAAAGTGGTATTTATCATCACATCGCATGTATAACACTGGGGAAAATCCACTTAAACGCCCCAATATATACACAGTGCCTTCAAAAAGTATTCAGACCCCTTGACTTTTTCCTCATTTTGTTCGGTTACAGCCTTATTCTAAAAGACATTCAATTGTCAGTCCCCATCTACACAATACCCCATAACGACAAAGTAAAACAAGTTCAGAATTATAATTTTATTTTTATGAATATATGACATTTACCTATGTATTCAGACCCTTTACTCAGTACTTTGTTGAAGCCCTTTAGGCAGCGATCAAGTCTTCTTGGTTATGACGCTATGAGCTTGGCACCCCTGTATTTGGGGAGTTTCTCCCATTCTTCTCTGCAGATCCTCTCAAGCTCTTGTCAGGTTGGATGGGGAGCGTTGCTGCACAGCTATTTTCAGGTCTCTCCAGAGATGTTCAATCGGGATCAAGTCCGGGGTCTGGCTCGGGGTCTGGCTGGGCCTCTCATGGACATACAGAGACAAGTCCCGAAGCCACTCCTGTGTTGTCTTGGCTGCGTGATCAGGGTCATTGTCCTGATGGAAGGTGAACCTTCACCCCAGTCTGAGGTCCGGAGCGATCTGGAGTAGGTTTTCATCAAGGATCTCTCTGTACTTTGCTCTGCTCATCTTTGCCTCGATCCTGACTAGTCACCCAGTCCCTGCCGCTGAAAAACATCCCCAAAGCATGATGCTGCCACCACCATGCTTCACCGTAGGGATGGTGCCACCACCATGCTTCACCGTAGGGATGGTGCCACCACCATGCTTCACCGTAGGGATGCTGCCACCACCATGCTTCACCGTAGGGATGCTGCCACCACCATGCTTCACCGTAGGGATGCTGCCACCACCATGCTTCACCGTAGGGATGCTGCCACCACCATGCTTCACCGTAGGGATGGTGCCACGTTTTTTTTTTTTACAGATGTGACGCTTAATATTCAGGCCAGAGTTCAATCTTGGTTTCATCAGACCAGAGAATCTTGTTTCTACATGGTCTGAGAGTCCTTTAGGTGCCTTTTGGCAAACTCCAAGTGGGCTGTCATGTGACTTACTGAGGAGTGGCTTCCGTCTGGCCACTCTACCATAAAGGCCTGATTGGTGGGTTCTCCCATCTCCACAGAGGAACTCTAGAGCTCTGTCAGAGTGACCATCAAGTTCTTGGTCACATCCCTGACCAAGGCCCTTCTCCCCTGATTGCTAAGTTCAGAATTATAATTTTATTTTTTTATGAATATATGACATTTACCTATGTATTCAGACCCTTTACTCAGTACTTTGTTGAAGCCCTTTAGGCAGCGATCAAGTCTTCTTGGTTATGACGCTATGAGCTTGGCACCCCTGTATTTGGGGAGTTTCTCCCATTCTTCTCTGCAGATCCTCTCAAGCTCTTGTCAGGTTGGATGGGGAGCGTTGCTGCACAGCTATTTTCAGGTCTCTCCAGAGATGTTCAATCGGGATCAAGTCCGGGTCTGGCTCGGGGTCTGGCTGGGCCTCTCATGGACATACAGAGACAAGTCCAAGCCACTCCTGTGTTGTCTTGGCTGCGTGATCAGGGTCATTGTCTGATGGAAGGTGAACCTTCACCCCCAGTCTGAGGTCCGGAGCGATCTGGAGTAGGTTTTCATCAAGGATCTCTCTGTACTTTGCTCTGCTCATCTTGCCTCGATCCTGACTAGTCACCCAGTCCCTGCCGCTGAAAAACATCCCAAAGCATGATGCTGCCACCACCATGCTTCACCGTGAGGATGGTGCCACCACCATGCTTCACCGTAGGGATGGTGCCACCACCATGCTTCACCGTAGGGATGGTGCCACCACCATGCTTCACCGTAGGGATGCTGCCACCATGCTTCACCGTAGGGATGCTCCACCGTAGGGATGCCACCACCATGCTTCACCGTAGGGATGCTGCCACCACCATGCTTCACCGTAGGGATGCTGCCACCACCATGCTTCACCGTAGGGGATGCTGCCACCACCATGCTCTCACCGTAGGGATGCTGCCACCACCATGCTTCACCGTGAGGGATGGTGCCAC